>NW_026932561.1:0-53156 GCF_032062105.1 Saccostrea cuccullata
AATATATTATCTTGTCAACGAGAAAAAAATGTAAGCAGATAGACGCAAAATGACCCCCCCCCCCCTCCCCATTCTTAAATCTTGAGTCTTTGGTCAGTTTTTGACTACGACTATGTAAATTTGTAATACAAATTTAGAAGTGAAATTATACTATTTATGTATTTTCTCTACCCAAATGCAGTTTTAGCTAATATATCACGATCAACCACTTTTAACCTTTCTTAGATCCGCCACATTAGAATTTCCCGCCATTCAAGTCAGTTGTCGTTAAACAATGCCGTTTTCTTAAAATACACATTGATTTACCGTGAACGGATATAAACATAAAAAATACAGTTATAATAAAATATTGGTAGATTTTATACTGCTTACATGATATCATCTTAACATTCTCTGCAAGCGCTACTTTTCAGCTTGTCGTAAACCGTGTGTTTAGTTCGAAAAACCTCGGGTCATGTTTTGATGATGGCGACAGTGGTGTTAGACAATGGAGCGGGCACAGCTAAAGTGGGGTATGCCACAGATAAAGAACCGAGGTAAGAGAAAAGAGAAAGAATGTTTGTCATGATATTTATCTGAATAAAAATAATATATTTTATATGTCATTGTTGATACAAATACAAAATTTTTAAAAGATGTTGATTGGCAATGTGCACAGTCACAGCTATACACACAACTCTGGAACAATCACTAGATTTAGCTACGTAGCTTGATTTACCTACATAGCTCTATTTACCTACCTGAGGTAGCTTTATTTAGCTACCAAATTGATTTATTTCTATTAAAAAACATTTTTCTCAGGGTGTGCAGAAAATATCATTTTGATGTATATATAGTTAGAATAATCTAACTGGTGTGTCTCGGTACGCAGCACTGTTAAGGCCTACTATGAGAAATCAACGGAAAATAGACGTGCAAAAAAGGGAGATCTTTTTAAAACTTAATTTATTTTAATTAAGCTGTTTTATTATCACAGAACACAAATGCTTATGGAAATAGCATAGTATAACCCACTCTGTACTGTATGAAGTTTGGTCCGATCGATGGACAGTCACGTGATGAATGCATAATTCGTGTACTGAATGTAGGTCATGCACAAATTTTAATATCGCAATGGCATACACAGGTTGAAATTAAAAATTCAAGTTATTATTTGTTTCTGCACACTTTGTAGTTTCTGAAAAGTGCTGCTGCTTTAAATGGAATTTGCGTTTTAATAGTTAAAATTTCAGGTAAATAAGCCAATGTCGAAATATGTTTGACTTTTACCAAATATTTTGTGTACTTATTAAATCACGCCCTCGATTTAAAGAAAGCAGCAGCACTTTTCAAGTTAAGAAAAATATCCTTTATCTATAATCAAATAATGGTTAAGATCTATTAAGTGTATGCCCTTGCGAAAGTGCGGTTTTATGAGGCATCTCGATGTAAAATGTACGTAACCTGTACATAAAAACACAGCATAATTAATAAAATACATTCTCTTGATAGTTAATTAATAATCGCATTAAACAAAGGATATGCATTGTTATTAATCGACTATTTAAAACCTGTAAATAATATTCCGTTTAATAGTAAAACACATCTTTCATTGTTAAAAAAATGTTAAATCTGCCTCTCACAGCACATGAAGTACGTCATTTTTACCAAAATGACGTCATGTTTACAAGTTCATCGCGATCAGTGCTTTGTCTATAACCAGCCACATGGGATTTAACTAGCAAGTTTTTTAAATGCTTTGATAAGTTTTATTGTTGTTGATTATGCTAATACGGCTAAAAAATTGCAAACTATTTCATTTTCAGGTATAATAAGAAATACATAAAAGTGATATTATTGTGTGACGTCACAGTAAACTTTTCCAGTATAAATTAGGCCCCGCCCCCTTATTCACGCCTTAACATTGCTGCGTACAAACCCTCACCACAGTTAGAATACGTCCCATATACTTGCAATGTAGCAAATCGGAGCGGATCCGCTCCGAAATGATTTTGAAGAATAGGTCCGTAGGACATTTATCATTTTAACGATAGAACATTCTATCTAATAGCTAGCTTGCTGCAGTAACTATAGCTCTAATTTGTTGACGGTGCGACCGTTAGGATGAGAGCAGATACTGATTCAGTTTTAATTAAGATCGGGCTCATCAAACTCCACATGACATTTGGTACATCTAGACTTGAAGGAGGTTTTGGAGTCGCTCTTCTGTTTTGCCTTATCTGATTGGTTAATTGTAATACAGTTTAAATCTTTAACCAATCAGATAAGGTGAAACGAAACTGGTTCTTACATTTTCCTAGTACATAAAATATCAAAAATGTATTACCTGGTAGTTGGAGTATAGTATCATGTACATGTATTATTGTAAATAATCTATCACTAGTTAGAATAATCTAACTGACAGTGTTTGAGCTGGGATTCACTCTGTAAGATGGTCTGTTGATGTCCAAGATACTTATACATGGCAAATTGATGTTAAACTGACATTTTTTGTAGTTGTGTAGCTGTTGGACCAGCACTTGAGGAGAAAGAAGAGCATGAAGCTTACGAAATTGGAGAGGTATGTTGCCATGGTAACAGTAATTACATTTATAACATACTAAAAAAATTTAAAAATCAGTTGTAAAAAAAATTTCAATAAAGATTCAAATGTATTCTGATACCTATATCAGAAAAGCGACAAAATTTATGCAGCTCATTAGATAATGAGATTCATCATCTGTTTTAGACATTCATCAATAAAACTTTTGGCTACAGAGGAGTTATATTTGGACAAAATCCTGCCACTCTTCACATAACAGAACCACCAGAACAAGGTCTAGACAGTATGTAAGTATCTTAAAGACAATTCAGAAACCACCTTTCACATAAAAGACACCCCAGAACAAGGCAAGTACAATGTATCTAATGACAATTCATTAAACATTGTTTCTAAACGTGATGGGAGAATTCTGACAGTTAATCTGGTCAGCCACACTTTAGAGTAAGGAGCCGTCAGAATTAGGTCATATGTAAGCAATCACCATCTAAGGAAACCATTCTTTTTATTATCCAGTAATATTTGTAAGATAAGACTTAAAATATATATGCTATATTTTGATATCAACATTTTAAAGTAAATTATCAGTTTTGGCAAATGAGAAACACGTTGATAATAGTAAATATGAAAATCACCAGAGCTTGACATTAGGATGACAATGTTTGCAAAATTTTACTTTGTAGAAAAACAGGTGGCTTCCTAGGAGGCAGGAAGAAAGAGAAGAAACATAAGTATTATCATGTATTGTGTGACGAGAGAGATATTCGCAGGAATGATGTTAGTGTATGTAATACAAACTCTTGTCTCTTGATTTCTCAGACCAATAAAACATACACGTATAGTAATAATCTTGGGGATATTGAATATTCAATTGTACTTTTTTAATAGGTCCAAAGAACTTATACTGCAAGTGATGTTACAAACAAAATGAGTAAATTTTTAGTCCATGTTAGAGGTATGTAAAATGATAGATTTTCTCTCCTTAAAATTCCATCAGTCCAAATGATATATTTGTCTGTTTGTCCATTTTTTTCAAGTTCATACTACATGTATACCTATATCTCTGCTTTCTGCAGTGTAGAACCTTTAAACACATACATATGAACTGGGTCCATGAGAAATTTCTGATTATAAAGGAGTGTAATGTCCTTGGTTACTTTTGACAAGAATGAAGATCAAGGTCACAGGGACTGGAATTAAACTTCATCTTAAATATCTTTTGATAAATATCTTTGAAATGAATCTTATTGGAGAAGAGATTATGTGGAATACAGTCAAAATCAAGGCATGTGTAGTTAGATCACGAGGTGAATTGTGACCCTGAACTATATAAACAAGTACTAAACCTGTACCTTTCTAATGCAAAATTTATTCCACATTTGAACTGAGGTATTTGAAAAGAATCTAAAAGACGAGGATGACTGAAACATAATGTTTATGTAACTCTGTTATATAAGACAACAAGCGAAGTACATGTAATTACTCTGTAACAGTGAGAGAGAAGTGCTACTTATCATTAACCAATGTCATCATTATATGTAGAACTATAACCACTTTTTTTTAAAATTATTTTTAGGTGTTGATTTAGTTCCTCACGAGGATATTCTGCCCTACCAGAGCACAGAAAATCCCATCATAGACAACAAACTGTTCTCTAAATGGCAGAATAATACAGCTGCATTCATTGGTGGGTCTTATACATTCAGCTTCCTTAATATGATCCAAGAATTTGCTATTTAGAAAATACAATCTGTATTATTCAAAAAATTACAATTTACTTCATTAACTTAAAAAATGTGTTTATGATTATAAGCATTCCAATCAAAATTTACAATTTATAAAATCGATGTTGACTTATTTTTTGTGCGAGACATTGAAGTTTGGTATTTTAGAGGAGATCAGTACGCTTTCCTTTATGAGAATAACCAGTGTCTTTCAAGAAACCACGGAAAATGTCCGTGTAACTGTGATGCCATTTTATTTGAAGAAGTCAGAATACGTAAGCTATTACATTAACTACAGAATACACTTTAACAAGTACCATAAAATTAGATATTGCTTTAATTCAGGTTTTATATACCGGGTATGATTTCTCTACAAGAAGAAGTTATGTAGAAACTT
Organism: Saccostrea cuccullata; assembly: GCF_032062105.1. Classification (NCBI taxonomy): domain Eukaryota; kingdom Metazoa; phylum Mollusca; class Bivalvia; order Ostreida; family Ostreidae; genus Saccostrea; species Saccostrea cuccullata. The sequence goes on from NW_026932561.1 coordinate 4,661, forward strand.
CAAAATGCCAAATAAGACTGAAATATTGCCAACAATACTGATTACTCAATCCATCAAAATTATTGTATAGTATACATGTACAAATAAGTTTTTGTTATATATGACACTGCAAACTTTTTCTGATTGAGAATTTTTTAAGTAAGGATTGCAATATTGAAAGTTTTGGTTCAACTTAAAAGTTTATTTTAAAACTTTTTTTAACCGAGAATACATGGTTTTCTTTTTGGTTGCTACAAATTTATCTGAATGCATGTATTTTGTATTGAGGCTCATTTGATCTGTTAGAATAATCTACCGTGTATACTCGCCTATTAGTCGTTTTTTTGGTAGTTAAATTTTAGCCCAAAAGTCTATGTCCGACTTATAGGCGAGTCATAAAAGGATTGGTATTTTTCTGGTCGGCGAAACGTATATTCTACATAAACATGGTTATCGTTGAATAAAGTCTGGATATATCATATCATTATGATTTATGTATTCTAAGATTAAACGTAAAGTACAAGTATTTAGTGATGCAATGTACATGCATATAACAAACTTTTTAAAAATTAAAGTGTTTTGTAAAAATTCAGTGTGCAATTTAAATAACTCCTATGTTGCCTTCAGAATATTTTTGACAATACTTTATATCATTTTCAGACAATTGATGGTAATGGATGAAACATACGTAATAAATCAAGTGAAGGAAGATGTGTGTTATGTATCTACTCAATTCATGAAAGATATGGAAACTGCCAAGTAAGTTGTACAGTAAGGACGCAGCACTGTTAAGGCTAGAAAAAGGGGGCGGGGCCTAATTTATACGGGAAAGGTTTACTGTGACGTCACACAAAAATATGCTTTTTTATGTATTCCTCATATTACCCGAAAATGAAATAATTTGCAACTTTAAACTGTATTAGCATAATAAACAACAATAAAACTTATCAATGCATAAAAAAGAGTTGCTAGTTAAATCCCATACAGCTGGTTATAAACAAATCACTGATCTCGATGAACTTGTTAATCATGACATCATTTTGGTAAAAATGACGTATTTCATGTGCTGTGAGAGGCAGATTTGTGAATTTTTTAACAATGAAAAATGCGTTTTATTATAAAACAGAATATTATTTACAGGTTTTAAATTATCTAAGAATACCAATGTATATCCTTTGTTTAGTTCGATTATTCATTTACTATCGAGAGAATGTATTTAAATAATTCTGTCATGTTTTTATGTTCAGGCTAGGTATATTTTACATCGAGGTGCCTCATTAAATCGCTCTTTCGCAAGGGCGTACACTAAATAAATCTTGACCATTTTTTGAATATAAATAAAGGATATGTTCCTTAACTTGAAAAGTGCTGCTGCTTTCTTTAAATCGAGAGCGTGACTTAATAAGTACACAAAATAGTTGGTAAAAGTCAAACATATTTCGACATGGGCCTATTTACTTGAAAGTTTAACTATTAAAACGCGAATTCTATTCAAAGCAGCAGCACTTTCCAGAAAGTACAAAGTGTGCAGAAACAATTAATAGCTTGAGTTTTTAATTTTAAATAGGGTATGCCCTTGCGATATTGAAATTTGTTAATGACCTACATTCAGTACACGTACTATGCATTCATCACGTGACTGCCCATCGATGGGACCAAACTTCATACAGTACAGAGTAGGTTATACTATGCTTTTTCCATAAGTATTTAAATTCTGTGATAATAAAACAGCTGAATAAAAATAAATTCAGTTTTAAAAACAATTCCCGTTTTTGCACTTCTATTTTCCGTTGATTTCTTATAGTAAGCCTTAACAGTGCTGCGGATGCAGTGTCATATTTTATCAAAGATATTTGGGTTGGTGTGAAATAAAATATAGGAGCCATACTTAGATGGAAGTTTTTTTTACTTATTTTGAAATTAGAATATCATTTGCAGGCAGGTAGGAATGGCAAGCATGATGCCTGCATACTGATCAATTATAACTTTGGCAGTGTCAAGGGGAACAACTTTGGATTTGTGCATGTAAAATTAGTAACAACAAAAATATTTTGCTAAAACTTCGATAATCATTTAAAACAAACAAAAATATGTGTTAGATATAGGATCTCCCATGTTTTATGTCTAGTTATTATTCTTTATCCAATAAGTGTGTGTTTGCTATCCATGAGCCTTGATGAAGGAAATGAAAATACAGGATAAGTTGGATAAAAAAAAAATGTCCAACCACACAAACTATGGGAGTTTCTTCATCTTGTTTTACTTGGAACTATCACAATTTTACCTTTTTTATAACATGAATGCACTTTCTATGACTTTATCAATTTCATGCAAAAACCATTGTGACCACAATTGTTGATACGAAAACCATATCATATGACTCCACAGTACATGTATAAACCAAATACACTTATGACATGCGTGCTTGATATCTGAATTATAATCCAACAGAAAGAGAGGTAAAGAGAACACAATAGCCCGGGACTATGTCCTGCCTGACTACACCCACATCAAGAGGGGATACGTCCGACCCCAGGAGGAAACCACGGGGAGGGCCAAGGACGGAGAGCAGGTCAGTAATAAACAGGGTCAAACATTGAATCCTGAAGCCTCAGATATAGGGAGCAGGCCAGTAATATACAGGGTTAAACATTTAATACACATGTAATGAACCTTCAGAGATGGGGAGCGGGTCAATGATATACAGGGTCAAACATTTACTGTAGATCACTTAATATTCGCAACACCTTATTTTCGCAAGATTGCCATCAACTCTTTATAAGTGAGGCAAAATTTTCATGAATTGTGATTTTTGCTATATATAAATCTTAGGAATGCTATTACATATGTATATGCAAAAATGAAATTTTCATGATCAAACTGTCTCGTGTAATTACACAAAAATAAAGTTCTTGCAAATAAAAAAAGATTTTCAGTAATCCTGAACCCTCAGAGATGGGGGCAGATGTGGAAAAAAAATACAATAAAGCATACTTGTATCAAAGTGCCAGGAATGGACAATTTTAGTTTGTTATAAAATTAATGTAATTTGTAATATCTGTTAAGTTAACAATATTATTTTAAATCTTTTGAAAATGAAATTCATTTTGCTGTATTAAAGTATCAATTCAGTGTATAAATGTGTTTGCTCTAAAGTGTGTTTTAACGTAGATGTTTAGTTATCAAGAAAAAAGGTGGAAATAGTAAAAATCATACAGGAGGAAATTAATTTTGGATAATTATGCCAACTATTTTCTTGCAATTGGAAAGACTTGGAAATTCAGTTTGTATTCATAACCCATAGCTTATTTAACCTTTAAGATGCTATATTTTCTCTATTGTAGATAATTCGTATGAACAATGAGAGGTTTGCCATACCAGAGCTGCTGTTTCACCCATCAGATGTAGGGGTACAGGAGATGGGGGTGGCTGAGGCCCTAGTGTACGCCATCAGCACTCTGCCTGAAGGTCAGTTATATTCTACAATAACTCTAAAATGGTTCTGTAAATTTTCAGCCATACTGGGATAATCAAAGTTTGGGAGCTAAATCAATTGCCTCATATTAAAGGAAAGGGGATTTGGTTTCATTTGTATCAAATTATGTTCAAGGCTATAGACCATGTCACTTAAAACATCAATATGCACTCTACTTGCACTATATGCAGTATTCTGGTGAAGCAAATTCATGTACATGTATTTGAAAGGTGAAACTTCAATATAAATTTTGATATACTGTACAAAGCTGCTAAAAATGAAGCCTGCTTTTTGAAGTAAACATACAATATTTTCATTTCAGTTTACTGTACTTGTTTCCTGCTACCCGACCTACCCTATTTTTTTGCACCCAACCCTAAAGTTTTTTTAGCTTTTGGGGAAAAAATTCGAAACTGCAGGAATTTAAAGTTCCAAAAGTGAAAGAAATATATATTTCAAGTTTTATTTCATGTTTAAAACATGAACTTTCATAAAATTCCACTTGAGATGTGCATCAAAAGACATGGAAATTCATTTTAAAAGATTATATCGACCTAGCTATGACATTTTAAATTTGGTTTTGTAATAGTTCTTATCCAAAAAATACTGTTTGAAAAAGTAAAATAGAATGAAAAAAAAAAAAAAAAAATTCCTACCTACCTACACTGTTTTTTTCCCGACTGGTAGCAGGAAACAAGACTATTTTTTGGCCTGATTTCTTCTTAACTGATTTAAAAAAAAAATGCAGGATTGATTTCTCTTTCATTGACTTTTTTAATTTTTCAGAGATGCGGCCTCATATGTATTCTAACATTGTATTGACTGGTGGAAATTGTTTACTACCAGGCTTCTCTGAGAGATTGTAAGTATATGTACTTTTATGTACAATTTCCATCCTTGTGTACATTGTAGCTTGGAAAATTTTTGATATCAAATGGGGTCTTTGTACTTATTTTTATGTATTCAAACCTTGGTGCACACATAAGATTGACACTATATTTGGTGCAATCATGGATTAATGCTATCAGTATGCAATAAATTATTTTACATAAAATCCAACTTTGGCACACAACAGGATGTAGGGAAGCTGCCAAAATATGACCCTCATCAAGTTCATCTTCTAGTCATTTATTTATATTATTAAATGATAAGGAATTTTGGTGCTCTCTGATTGGTCTAGACGCCATTTACTGGTGTGTACCTCAGAGTGAGTTCACCTCAAATGACGTTCTGGGAGGTTTATTCGGGTTTTCCCTCTCGACCAACCATAGAGTTGCTTACAGTTTTTTCGACCAATCAGATTGCGTGTTTCAAAGCATGTGTCAGTGTGAATGTAAACATGTCAGACGCCATTACCAAGGAGATTAAGAACTTTTGAAAGTAAATGGTTGAGTATTTATTGTTTATTAATATTGTTTTTAACTTTTTAACTAATATTTGTTTAGCTGTTGAAGTATATCAACATGTAAAAAGTGTAATTACACTTTACATTATGGATGTTTATATTTTATGGAGACAAGAATGAAAGAGTCAGCAGTGTTGTAAAATTCCTCATCATTTAATAAAACGGTTATTGACTTTTTGGTCTGTATAGTCACGAGTAGAACCTCATCAAAAGTCAATTATTGTATAGAATAAACTCTTATCAGTAAATGCAATTTAAATTTTACAATCTGCAGAAAACTAAATCCAATTCTATGGCAATATTTACTATAAATATTTCTTTTTGTCAAGGAAGAGAATATCTTTTGTACATTGGTTTCTGCCTTTTATTCAGTGGTTTGGAAAATCTGTCAGTGTTTTCATGCATCAATTAGTTTAATTGATAAAAAAAGCCAGTAAATTATTACAATATCTAGAATGATTATCTTGAATACCATGGTAATCTTATATACCATGGAAATCTGGAAGTAAGTTGAAAGTATCATCCCCTTTTATCTATGTTATCCACAATGCCTGCAGTTAGCATAAATCCCCTTCCTTCAAACTTTTATAAGTATTTATGTTTTGTTAGTTATGCTGATGTAAGAAGTATGGCACCTGAAGAATATGACATCTCAACTAAAATGCCGAGCAAGTAAGTTTTTCATTCTTTACAAACTGTAAACGCATTACATTTAGCGGTGTATTCTATTTAGTGATTTTGGCGGAAAGCAGAGTCCGTTAATTCAAGTACTTCGCTGAATGTCTTGTATTTTAACCTTTATAACTAGCAAATTCAGACAGGGCTAAATCAAATCTACGCTAACTTGTTGAAAATTGAATTTCCGCCAAATATCATACCCCAAATATAATACATTCACAGTATATAAATTATGGTAACAAACACAATGATACAGACCATTTCAGTATTTTAGTTTTTTTGACCCGCCTCCCTTAATAAAAAGAAGAAAACAAAAAAATAGGACGGTTCTTCATGTTGGTTTTCCCTACCAATAAAGTGAGGTAAAATTTAATCTGAATGACAATCTCATCCTATTTTGCAGTCCAGTAACTTATGCGTGGGAAGGTGGGAGGATGCTAGCTAATACTGAGGAATATAAGAAAATGGCCATCACCAGGGAGCAGTACGAAGAACATGGTCACAGTATTTGTGCTGAAACTTTTGATATCTGACAATCAACTGAAGAGTTCTGTGAAGGAAATAATTTGTTCAGGTGAACAACTCTAAACCACCAATAGAAAATGTGAGCTTTGACTCTGAAATACTGGAAGAATCCAAAGTAGAAGCAAAATGTCTTTCAGGAATACCCCGAATAGTAAGAACCTCTTTCCATGATGTTAAAGATAAAAACTCAGAAGAATGTGTGATTTTATCAAGTACTGTCTGGAAGTACTGTTCAAGGTAGTAATAGTATTGTAAATGAATTGTAATTTTTTATGATGAACAGTGTGCTTAAATATCTTTTTGAAACAATGTATTTTACTTTAAAAAAAATATCGAATAAGTTTCCCGTTTGTAAAGGGGACCAAAAGGATACTGAAAGTCTGAGAAAATTACAGATTGGAAGGTATTTGCTTGTTAACATCTTAGAAAATAGCTTAATTGCATGGATAAAATTTGTTTATATAGGATGAAATTCCACAATGTGTTCAGTTCATTATATGGTACATATACATGTATATCAATTTGATTTTTTTTTTGTGAAAAAATGGTTGCAATTATTGTCACACAGTAATTTTTTGATGTAAATCTAATAAATGTGGCAAAGAATCTACATGGAAACACAAAATAAATTTAAAAAATGGTAAAAAGCATTTAATAACCTAAAATATAATGATTTATTTAATATTTTTTTATTTTTACTGCATGGTTTTATAGGTGTAAAGTTACATGTCTACATGAAAATTAAAGAATTAATTAAATTAAATGAAAGCAGGTGAACAATAACTATTAGAAAGTTTTTAAACTATGTTGAATATGCAGAATTATGCATAAACGATTGATGACAACAACCATATATATATTAAGGACAGATGATACAAACAAATTTTATCTTTTGAGGAGACTTAATATCATGTTACAAGTTTAAAATATTGGATAATTCTTAGAATTCTTTCTCCTAAGAATTGGAAAATGAAATAGACTTGGAAAAATTAGTAATATTTCAATAAAATTATGAAAATGGATAAAACACACTCAGTAAAGGTTTACAGGTGAAAACAAATTTCAGAATATGTTAGCTTAGTGCAAAATATATAATATAAACATCAGAAAAATATACCAAGCCAGGTGAATTATAATAGGAAAAGCAAAATGGTATAAATCAGCCTATATCATATGGGCTAATTTTTACCATTTTGCCTTTCCTCATATTTGTTTTTTCATTGAAATATTAGTAAAATTTTACAAGTCTACTTCATTTTCCAGTTCTTAGGAGAAAAAATTCTAAAACTAATCCACTTTTCTAAACTTGTGACATAATACTTATTCTCCCCCAAAGAAAAAAATTGTTTGTATCATCTGGCCTTAATCCTTAATTGTATATGAGTCTTGAATTAAGATAATCTATAAAAGATCTATTTAGTTGCTTGATAGGGGTTCACAGACTTGGTAAATTTGTAAGTTTTGATTATCCCCCTTCACCTTTAAGGTCAAGGTAAAATGTTGACATCCAGAGAAAGGTCATATTACAAGAAAGACATCAAAAACCTTATAACCAATTGTACAAAAGCAATGTTGAAAGTTGAAGTTTTAGGGGCAAAACAGATGGACTGAGACGAAAAATATGCACTCTCAAATCTATATACATTTACAAGGACATCACTATATGAATTCGGGAAATAAATTTGAAAATTTGTCGTATACTATAGAAACACTTACACTGTATTTTAATGGGGTCGTAATCTCATGGATTTGTCGAAATATATTAGTCTGTGGGGATGCGAGTTCGTGGTTGAAGAGGTGTTAAGTAAAGATGCTTATATTTGGAAAATTGCTTTTAGTGGAGGACGTGGTTTTGTGGGTCATCTTATACCTGGACGTAGAACTGTTGTGATATGTTTTTGATACTACAGTTCTAAACCATAATGCTACAGATCTCGTAATGCAAAGAACCTGCAATACTCCGGTATACATATATGACGCGATTTTCTTTGCAGCTTGCACTTTGCACTTTCCAGCATCAGCCAATCAATGGCCTTCATTCTCTATTTCTAGACATTTAAAAAAAATTTATAATCTGTTTACATAAAGGAAACGGACACAAATAAAATAATTTATACAGGTTGTTTAAAATATGTCTAAGATTAGGGATTGAAAGGCAAGTTGATTGACCAAAGATGACATTAGAATTTTACTTTAAGGTCAAGATCTAGTAAATGAAAGGTGCCTACAGATTTATCAAACTTGAGAAATAAATTCCTTTATTGATGCTTTACAACTTTAGGTTGGTCGAGTAAGGTGTTTCGGGGCATAATTTGCAGATAAACATGATGAAAAACTGTATTTTAAACTGTCATTTTCAATGAAAAATTAAGAAAACCAGTCATGAATATGGGAGTTTTTCTCATATTCTACAAAGGAAATGTATCCAGATTGCCTACAGTCTCTCAGAAAACGGTAATTAGTATGTTCATGGCCTCTTCTTTAAATCAATATCAAATTTAATATAGGTATCCGGTTTAATACTGTTCAGTCAATGAAGTCAACGAACGATTGATTGATTGATTGATTGTATACTGTTTAACGTCCCTCTCCAGAATATTTCACTGATATGGAGACGTCACCATTGCCGGTGAAGGGCTGCAAATTTGGGCCTATGCTCGGCACTCAGGGCCATTGAGCAGGGAGGGATCTTTATCGTGCCACACCTGCTGTAACACGGGGCCTCGGTTTATACGGTCTCATCCGAAGGACCGCCCCATTTAGTCGCCTTTTACGACAAGCAAGGGGGTACTGAGGACCTATTCTAACCCGGATCCCCACGGGACATCAACGAACGAAGATGTTTAAATAAGTATTTTTGAGATTTTGATATTCCCTTTATGACAAGTACCCCTAAAAATGACGTAAAATGTTTAGTCGCAGTACTAAATACCATTCCATGTTTCACAGACTGCACTACATTTAATAACAAGGAAACATGTCGTCATGTGCTTTTGACTGATTGATAAGCGAGTGCTAATTTTTCATTTTGAAAAGTTTGAAAATCTTGTGATTAAGACTTTTCCGACATAGGTCCTACCTTAATTTGTTTAGTAATTAAGTTTTTTGTGAGTTATTGGTGTGTGAGTCACACAGACTTGTCACGTAGGCATAGCGACGACACGGAGCTGTCACATTAATTTCTAGGAACACCGATGACTTGGATAAATAACACAAAAATCAAAGTACTGAAAGCACTCATGGGAGTTAAACATGGTGTAAAATAAAATCTTGGATTGGGAGGTTAAGTGAGTGAACAATATTAATATTTCAAATACAGACAATTGTTTCATATTTTTGAGTTGCAACAATCTTGAGAAAGACATTCAGAGACATTAAATAGCAAAAAAAAAATGCATGGGCCATAATGCTTGCCTGCCTACATTAGTCTTTATTTATATCCCCTGCTTTAAAGGGTATTTATTAATCGGGATTTGCGTCCATCTGTTTGTTACGCTTTAGGTATACCCATCTCTTATCCGCAACTCCTCTTACACCACTGAACGAAATTTTCATAGAATCTTTATTACATATTGCCGTTGTACACCCTCCATTACTTTAATTTTCATCCTACACATATTTTGGGTTTCCCATTGCAAAACATGGACACTGCCATTATATTCATATTAGAGGCGGTTGATCATTTATATTATTCACTGCTCACAGTCTTCAAATTTGTAATATATTTTTCCTTGGCACCTGTACCCATGTGTTATGAAAATTTCAGCTTCGCAGGAATAATATCAATGTTGATAAAATGCGGATTTTAACACAGCAACCTTTTAAGAGCTAACATGTTTGTTATATAAAACTTCTCTTTGAATATGAATGTATTTCAATCACACGAACATTATACATGGAGTACGTCAGAACTTAATTTTTTTTAATATTGTGAAGAAAAAAGCAATACCAAGTTAAAAACAAATATTCAATGACCAAACATAAAAACAGTGGTATATGTGAGAGGTTGTGTGCGTTAAATCGCGATTTTACGAAAACATCGGTGTCCCTTTTTGGTTTTAACATTTATAACAGTACTAGATTTACCGCTTTTAGCAGGTGATACTGCTGATTTAGTAATACTGTATACAGGGCTATTTTCGCCCCGTCTTATTTTCGCCCTTTCACACTTGCAAACAATTTTGCCCCGTTTTAAATTCGCCCAATCATAGTTTTGTTTAAGTTTAAGAAATTATACTGTATTCTTTGAATTCGCCCCGTTTTAAATTCGCCCAAAAGATCGTAGGGCGAAAGGGGCGAAAATAAAACGGGGGCGAAAATTTCCCTGTATTATTAGTTACACAGTCAGTTAGTGACCTAATATATACGGATTCATACAGGGTCTGAAATGGAAATCCGTATTGGGCGAGGCGAAGCCGAGTCCCAATACGGATTTCCATTTCAGACCCTGTATGAATCCGTATTAGGTCACTAACTGACTGTGTTACGAATTTATCCTGCTGAAGACCTTTATCGATATAAAAAGAATATTTTTGCATATTATGAAAATATTAAGTTTTTTCCAATAACAATCAACATAAAATATCGTTACAGTAACAAGAAATTTAAATAAACTACCTACGTAAACCGTTTCTTAGACGCCATTTTTATTTACAATAACAACGCTGCGAACGGAATCGCGTGCCCGATTTTCATATTACGCCTGGACGGAGATGTAATACGGAAAATTTCAGGGCGTCATGTGATCAGCTTTCATCCAATCAGCAATCTACAAATTTGTTTGAAGCGGGATAAACAGTAAATACGCATGCTTCCTAAAGTTTTTATGCATTAATGCATTCATTCAAACCAAGAAAATGTTCATGAAAAGTTTGAATAAATTCTGTGCACCTGTAAAAAAGAATAAAATTACAAAAATCCGGTACCGTCGGGCGTCGAAGACTAGATGTACCGCTTGCTGTCAGTATGTAGAGTTGTCGTTCGTATCTCTGTTCAGTGTATGACGCTACACTAAGATGAGTTCCATTACGAAAAACTTTTGAGATTCTTAATAATTTAGTTTTACTTTGAACGAAATCTAATATTCAAAATAAGATTACTTTATCATTACATTTACTTACATTATGAAAATTAGATCAATTCAGGAGAAAATGACATGAACTATTTGTGTTTATGCATGGTTTCTGTTGAATATCATCGGAGTAAATCGGTCGACACAGTAGCCTCGCTTTCGGCTCTATATAATCAACACAAATCACCGCGCATGTTAAATGCATGATGACCATTGGAGATGAACATAGTTCAACTCCCAAACAATCAGCAATATGTTTCTTAGATCTACAATCAGATAGATGGCGTGAGTAATGTTTGCAAGGCAAAGTGGCAGAATTTTGTAAGATTGTGACTCAATGTTGAAAAAAATGTGTGCAAAATTTTTAAAGAATTGCATAACGACAAATGGCGCAAATCTAGCAGCAAAGATTACTTAAGATTTCTTTTATCTTACGGATAAATTATGCTATTTCCGTTCAAAAAATATATATCAATCCATGCATCAACATTTTGTTTGTGTTATGTATCCTCAATAGGTTAAATATTCACAAGTCGGCCAATCATCGCCCGATCATCGAGCTCTGAGCTACAGTTTGATTTTAACCGTCGGCCGAAATTTTGGACACCCTTATTGTCGAACGACGGACGACCGACTTAATAAACTGACCGCCGATGGTCGAACAATGATCGAAGGTAAGGCGACGGATAACTTCAATAGAAGGAATCGGCCACAGACGCAGAAAAAATCATAACTTGGACCGATGGACACAAAATTAGTCGGCCGACAGAAAGAGGTCAAAATCGGACAAGACAGCGGCAGATGAACTGCCGACTGTCACCCGAAGAATACCATTTTTGCTTCAAAAACCGTCGGCCGTTGGTCGTTTTTGGAAATGTGACCTGGGTTTTTCTCCTTTAACAATATTGTACAGCTCAACACACTTTTTAAACTCACGAGCAAGTGCCATTTAGGGCCTTATTTGGCCCTGAGAATTTCTGAAAAATCAAAACCGATCAGTTTAAATTGCAAATGCAGTATTTATTACTTGGAGTGTTGGTGACCACGTATATATTAATCGTGACGTAATTTCCCTTCTAGTCAATGCATTATGACGTCATAAAATGCGCCATTTTCCTCATATCTTGTAAATTCCTTTGAAAATGACCTAAAGTTGAAGCATTTTTTCAAAATTTCACATAGAGCACAACCTCTGATCCAAAATATGTAAATACATAAGGATAGCTCTGTTTCTGAAGATCAAAAAACATGCTTTATTTTTTGGATCGTGGGCTGTGCTCATATTTTAATTCTTTGCTAAATGTAGTCAAATACGCAAATTTCAAGAACATTGCAATTTCACAAACCTGTTTTTCAATATCTAGATTCTCAAAATGGAATTTTATTATAGAAAATAAAAGCACCAAGTGTCTACTTTATTTTTATAAATGAAATGCGGAAGAGGGTGATAATTAATTAATTTATATATGTACAGGGACATTTTATGCATAAGATTGCTCTTGCTCTTCATTATACAATTAATATTTGGTAGCTCCACCCTTTACTTTTATCACTGCTTTTATTCTGTCAGGCATGCTATGAACAAGGTCCATGCAAAATTCTTTCTCAACTGTGTACCACATTTGTTGTATCTGTTCCAACATGTCTTCCTTCTTAGAGGGGAATTTCTTGGACAGTCCTCTTTTTATTTTAGCCCAAATGTTTCGATAGGATTGAGATCCTGACTGTTACCTGGCCGGGAAGAGTGTGTATTCTATTACTTTCAAGAAAATTTCTAGTACTCTTTGAATTGTGTTATGGAGCAAGATCTTGTTGAAATATGTACGATGTTTTGGGAAACACTAAACATTCACACGTTGTTTTTAAATTGTCGATAATTTCTTCTTGATATATGCTGGAATTTAGTGTTCCCTCATATTTTTTCAAAACCCCAACTCCGTTTGCTCCAAAAACTCCCCAGCATAAAATTTAGGTGGGGTGTTTAATAGTAAACTTTAGGCATTTTGAATCATACTTTTCAGCGTTTCTTCTCCAAATTCGACGATATTTCCTGTCAATGTAAGACTTGAATGAACTTTCGTCTGAAATCATAACACTTTCCCAATCTTTCTTTGTTATGTCTTTGTGATGTCTTGCCCATTGCAAACGTCTTTGTTTCTGTTCTTTTGAAAGTAATGGGTTTTTTTTATAGCAAAAACGTAGCTCTTAATTCAATACTTGTTTAATTTTTTCTTATAGTCGTTTCACTTAAGAAACCTTAATTGATTTAACGATTTAACAATCTTTGTCTTCAGCTCTCTAATTGTAAATCTTCTATAATAATCTTTGTTTTTATCAATGTGGCCTTATTTTTTGCGGAGAACCATGTGAGTTTAAAAAGTGTGTTGAGCTGTATGGATATAGTAGGGTAGAAGTTGATTTTCATATAATGACACAACCATTTCTTTAAAAAAGACAGACTCGGGCAAATTATTCATTAGAATACCTGTATCACAGGTATTCCAAAAATATAATAGCTTATCAAATTGACCGTCTTCATAAACACTGAGTAAGCACGTGTTCGACCGATAAGTTATGTTATGGTAACTCCAATATGCATGATAAATTATATTAATAATTATGTACAAATTCGTTACAATAACGTGTTTTACAGAAGTGGGGACTCTCTAACTCCCTCTTATCATGCTTATAACTTTAACAAATTCCATTTCAGTGACAACTCATGTTGCTTGTCGCGAAGATTTGGGTGCCCTAAAACATTTCGACGAATGTTTCTCTTTCGTTTCTAAAGAGTAAGGCGTGTCATAATTTTATAAATGACGTTCAAAACATGACTCAGAACGTTTTATCCAAACGGAAAATTTTACCACTTCAATGCGTTTCATTGCAGTAGGGCGTGAAAAGCTATTTTTTTTTAACACATGTATTTGGGTCTTGGTATGGCACGCAAAATTCACAAAATGAGCTCAACATAGTTTCACAGTCGATAAACTAGGTTTATTGGTTGTAAACTATAGTTACGGACTGTGAACTATAGTTAACAACGTTAATATTTATTATATAGTCTATTTATATTCCCTATATAATCTTTACAAGCGCAGACTGTTCATAACACTTCATATTCACCAGGGGCCTGTTTTACAAAAGGACTTACGACTTAAGACCAAATTTAATTATTCATATAACTTTTTAATTAACATTATATCAAAAATTCTTTTAAACTTTTTAAAAGGAAAGTGGTAAGAATTTTTTACACAACCAATTTCAAAAAGGATTATTACTTTTTCAAAATTTTACAACAATCTTAAGTTTTAGGTCTTAGTCGTGAGTTCTTTTGTAAAACGGGCCCCTGATTTGAGGCCGTATTCACTGGAGGGTCGTTGCGCGTGCAGCGGCATTGTGACGTCACAATCAATACCTCAAACGCAGAAGGATAAAACGTACGCTGAACTAGGACCTTAGGTCCCCCGCGCAGTTCACGTCTATCGGGTCTGTTTACTCCGCTACAAAATGTAGTCCGTTGCATACGTAAAGTTAAAATAGAATAAATCGTAATACTGTGAAGCCTTTTCAGTGTAAAAAAAAACACAGAAAATTTATTTTTGTCAAGGGAATAACCATCTGTGATGGGTATTAGAAAACAAAGAGGGGGAGGGGGTTGCTGAGCAATATTAACTGCAATATTATAAGATATATGATATATTAGAGTTTAACATTTATGGATTATGTTGGGTGACCTGTGGTCTCCCCTATGATTTTATTATTCCATGTAAGGTTATAATATTTATATTACACAGTGCCTAACCTCTGATCTCCTTACTAATAGTAAGCGACTCAGGGTAAACGACGTACGCGTACGTCCAGTCTCTGCATTCGCAGATCTCTAATAAACGGGGGGTGGGGGTGAAGATTTTGCCCCCTAGCACCCCCTTTTCATTTCGCTCGGACTTTTCACCAATCCTTTAACATAATGGAATAATTATTTGTTAATAAAGTATTTAATGTCTCTTTTATCTACTTTATCAGGTCATGCTTTAATAGGCGACCTCATCACTTTAACACTCTTTGCCGGAAATCCCTGATTTTTATTTATCTTACAAAGAAGATGTACACCCTGTATTACAAAGTTTGGGGCTGCATGGAGTTCTCCTCCCCTTTCCCTGGTATTAACACATCAAATTCATAAACCCATCAAAACTACATTAAAAAAAGGAAATAAAATTTTAAAAATGCACCAATTGTTATTTAACTTTGGGATACATATACTGTATTTGAAGACAAGCAAGTTGACTAATCCTCCAAATTCCAATTACATACAAGTACATTTAGAGAATTCGGAGAAGCACTTTTTCCTCGGTCAAAAAATTAGAGTCGCAATTCTTTTTGTGAGAGGATTTGAAAAATAATTCTACACATACCATGATTTTAAATTATTGCCTACTTACAACTTTCAATAACATCGTAATAATGTACGACATAAGATTACCTTTGTCTCATTCATATACTACAATTTGTGAAGTATGAAATCCTTATTCATGGACAATATAAGACTTCCGCTTGTTTCCATAATCTTTATGCGAATACCAGAGGTAACAAAAAGTTAATAAAACCAGAGGTCACTTTATGTTGTACATCTTTAGGGCGACCATAGGACACTTTATATTGTACATCAAAAGGAAAACCAGATGTCATCTTCTGTTCTACATCATATGGGAGACCAGAGGCCACCTTATTTTGTACATCAGTAGGGGGACCAGAAGTAACCTTATATTGTATATCAGTAGGGGGACAATAGGATACCTTATATTGTACATCAGTAGGGGGACAATAGGATACCTTATATTGTTCATCAGTAGGGGAACCAGAGGTCACCTTATATAGTACATCAGTAGGGGGACCTGTGGTCACCTTATATTGAACATCAGTAGGGGATCAGAAGACACCTAATATATTACACTTTAGATCAATATGGGGACCAGAGGGCACCTTATATTGTACATCAGTAAGGGTCATCAGTAGGGGACATCAGTAGGGGACCCAGAAGACACCTTATGTTTAACATCAGTAGGGGACATCAGTAGGGGGACCAGAGGTCACCTTATATTATACATCAGTAGGGGACCTGTGGTCACCTTATAAGGTACATCAATAGGGGGACCAGAGGTTACCTTATATTATACATCATATGGTCGACAAGAGGACACCTTTTATTGTACATCAGTAGAGGGACCAGGGTTCACTTTATATGTACATATTGTACATCAGTAGGGAGACCAGGGGTCATCTTAAATTGTGCATCAGTAGGGGGACCAGGGGTTACCTTATTTTGTAGAAGTAGGGGGAACAGAGGACACCTTATATCATAGATCATCAGGGGGACCAGATGTAACCTTATATTGTATATCAGTAGGGGGGCAATAGGATACCTTATATTGAACATCAGTAGGGGACCAGAGGACACCTAATATTACACTTTAGATCAATATGGGGACCAGAGGGCACCTTATATTGTATATCAGTAGGGGTCATTAGTAGGGGACCCAGAAGTCACCTTATGTTTAACATCAGTAGGGGACATCAGTAGAGGGACCAGAGGTCACCTTATATAGTACATTAGTAGGGGACCTGTGGTCACCTTATATTGAACTTCAGTAGGGGTCCAGAGGACACTTAATATTACACTTTACATCAATAGGGGGGCCAGAGGTAACCCTGTATTGTACATCAGTAGGGGGGCCAGAGGACACCTAATATTACACTTTAGATTAATAGCGGGACCAGAGGGCACCTTATATTGTACATCAGTAGGGGACATCAGAAAGGGGACTAGAGGTCACCTTATATTGCATATCAATAGAGGGACCAGAGGTAACCTTATATTGTACATCAGTAGGGGGACCAGAGGACACCATATATCGTACATTGGTAGGGGGACTAGGGTTCACCTCATATTCTAAATCAGTAGGGGGACATCAGTAGGGGACCTAGAGGACACCTTATATTTAACATGAGTAGGGGACTTCAGTAGGGGGACCAAAGGTCACCTTATATGGTAGATCAGTAGGAGACCTGTGGTCACCTTATATTGAACATCAGTAAGGGATCTGAGGACACTTAATATTACACTTTACATCAATAGGGGGACCAGAGGTAACCCTGTATTGTACATCAGTAGGGGGACCAGAGGTCACCTTATATTGTACATCAGTAGGGGGACTAGAGGACACCTAAGAATGTACATCAGTAGTGGGAGCAGAGGGCACCTTATATTGTACATCAGTAGGGGGACCAGAGGACACTATTTATGTACATCAGAAGGGGAACAGAGGTCACCTCATATTGTACATAAGTAGGGAACATCAGTAGGGGGACCAGGGGTCACCTGATGTTGTACAACAGTAGGGGGAACCAGGGGTCACCTTATATTGTACATCAGTAGGGGGGCAGAGCCTTCAGTTCAGTTTTAACGTTTGTTACTAGGTGGACCAGAGGTAAACTAATAATGTACATCAATAAGTTGACCAAAGGTTACCTTGTATGTTATTTCATTATGGAGACTAATGGTCATCTTTACATTGTACAACAGAAAGGTGACCATATGTCACCCTATACTGTACAAGAGCAGACGTCAGATTATATTGTACATCATAAGGGGAAACGGAGGTCGCCTTATACATCAATAGGGGGTCAGAGGTCACCCTATGTTGTAGATCATTATGAGGACCTTAGGTCACTCTATATTTTACATCACAAGGGGGACCAGAGGTCACCTTGTATTGTACATAAATAGGGAGACCAGTGGCCCCCTTTGTTGTACATTTTTAAAGAAATCAGACATTAAAAAATTATATGAATGCAGAGAGATAAAGCATCAACGATTCTAGACCCGTCTTAACCAACAGACACCTAAAAAAACAAGGGCGGACCAGAGGGTACAGATAAAATGCATATTAACGAGACGCTAGAGGTTCACTTAAGAACACGACAAGAGGCCTATGGACCTTATAGGTCATCTGAACATCTTGTAAAACTTTAAAACTTTCATTTCAAATAAGTGGTAATAATTAGCAATAATTAGTAGTGCTCATTGACCACAAAAACCCTCACAATTTTGAAAAAAAGGACCATTGTTCGTAAAAAAAAAATTGGTTTATACCAAAGAACAAATTTCAAAGCATTAATTCAATTACAGTATTGTCTACAAATAACATGGTACCCATGAGCCAGGGGCCTTGAAATTTATAATTCTGGAAGACGCTCCCTTGCTTATTATAACTATATGTAGTTAGTTTAATTAATATCCAGGAGCAGAGAGGAAGATTTTTTTTAAAGAATTAAGGAGGCTGGGGGTCAACAAATTAACCACAAATTAACCATCAGTTTTAACTTATTTTTTTAGATACGGTATCATAAGCTGTCAACTATCATCTGGCAAAGAAAAAATTTATACATTTTAGTTTTAAAATTTGATCATTTTTGTATATCTTTGTATGGAGCTCTTCTTTTAAAGGAGATCAAAATAGTCTGAAAATAAATGCCCCCCAACAGCCTCTTTAATGAATTTAAACTTTACAGTTTATATAGCCCCACAGTAACACCGGAACCCCTGACCTTTGGGTCACGAATTTCAAAACTTTGGAGAGAATACCCTTCCTCATCATACCTTTTCATGTAGTTAGTTTGTTTAATATCCAGGGGCAGAGGGAAATATTTTCAAAGAATAAATGCATTTCATAATTATTATTATTGTCGTTATGGGTATTTCTTGTGTGAACAGAGTGGTGGATCTGTGTGGTTTTTATGTCACATGACATGGTCATATAAATAGCAGGTGCGTGCTTAAAAAGTTACTCAACCGCTCGTACAGAACGTGTAAGGAATGGAAACCAGTAAATTATGCACACACACACACACACATATATATATATATATGTATATATATAAGTATTATTTAATGATTAAAAATAACGTATGTTGAAATGAATACAAATGTGTTAAATTTGTAATAAACGTTCTGACGAGCAGCATTCCATACATATGAGTTGATTATTTTTTCAATACAGAATAAAAGTATAATTAATTTATATTCGGACAAACGAAGTGAGGGAGAATATAAATTTTATAGCCCTGTCCTAACCCCAGGGCCCCTAACCCTGGGACAATGAATTTCACAATTTTGGTATGGAGTCAATGCTTATAATGATTATGCCAACAGTTCGACGGATTTATGTTAATGAGTAAAGAAGATTTTTAAAGATTTCATCAATTGTAGTAATTTCGCCCAAACTTTCTTGCCTTAGGGGGTGGAGTGCAGGGACCATGAATTAAAAAATATCCCCTTCACCCATAGGTGCTTTATGCCAAAATTGGTTGTAAATGGTTGAGGGATTACAGAGAAAAGCTGAAAATGTTCGAATGTTAACTCACAATGCACAGTGCACGACGCCAGAAAAAAAACTGATAGCAATAAGTCACATGCGTTGATTCAGGTGACAAAATAAGGAGTCCTTTGGTCAATTGTAAAATATTAGATGTCTTCTGGTCTCCCTGTTGATTTACAATATAATATTATAAGATAACCTCTGGTCTTCTTATTGATGTAAAATATAAAGTGTCTTCCGGTTTCTTCATTGTCGTTGACATTTGGCCAACGTAAATTGCCAACATTGGCCCAACATAACCAACATTTTTGGGCCAACGTTGGGCCAATGTCCTCATGCTATCTGGGAGCAGAGAATTGCAAGAGCACAAAGATAGATTCAAAGGCAATTTTCTTAAATATTAGTGGTGTTATTGTTCAAATTCGTATTCGGGGATGCAGTTTAATTTCTGGAGTAATCTAGAAAGCAATTTTTTGGGGGGAAAAATCAAAAGGTTAATGAGAATAAGGCATCCACAACAATAGATTTTTTTCATAACAGCGTCCAAACCCGAAAGCCCTGAAGAGTAAAAGAGTCTTGGGGATAAACAAAAGTTAATGTTCATTCACATTAACAATATTCGCCAGATCTTTCGCCTTTTGGCTTGTTCCATTTGCCAAACTTGAGAAAACGCCTTGCAGAAGGAAGAAACAAGTCCAGGAAATCATAGGATCTGCAATAATCCAGTATACAGTAAAACTCGGTTATAGCGAATTCCTGGGGACCTGTGAATTTAATTCGTATATCCGTAATTCGTTATATCCGTATAACGAATTCGTTTAACCATTATAGCGAATTCGCACCATGCATGTTTTCCTTCAGGTATTACTACCAAATATGTTAGGGAAGCAAATATTACAAAACATATCTTCGATAAGTAAGGTTTTATTATGAATTGAATTTTATATACAAATACTAAACGGAAATAACGTCAGTTCAATTTATCAAACTTTTTATAATCTTTGAAAGATCGTTATAAAAGATGTAAATTTCATTATATTTAACCCAACGGGACTCAAAATAAGTTCGCTATATCCGTAAATTCGTTAAATCAGAATTCGTTATAACTGTAAAATTTTACAAAGATTTGTTAAGAATTTTGCCGGGGACCCAGAAAAACTTCTCTATATCCGTGAATTCGCTATATCCGTGTTCGTACTAAACGAGTTTTACTGTACAAAGGTTCATACCAGAAAATGAGTTCAAAAAACAATTGAAAATGAATCAGAAATTGGATAAAAAATGTTACTTACATGTGTTTTAATGAATAGATCATTTTAGGTTAAATCATTATAAGTAATTTATTGAAAAGCCACTTTTGTTTCTTTCCTAGCATCGAAGACATTATTTATTAAACTACCCTTGTATAAGGTGACCTACCGATGTACAATATCAGGTGTCCTCTGGTCCCCCTACTGATGTACAATATGAGGTGACCTCTAGTCCCCCTACTGATGTACAATATACGGTGACCTCTGGTCCCCCTACTGAGGCACAATATAAGGTGACCCCTGGTACAACTGCTGATGATCAATATAAAGTGACCTCTCATCCCCTTACTGATGTACAATATAAGGTGACCTCTAGTCCCCTTTCTGGTGTTTTATATAAGGTGACCTCTGGTCCCGTACAGATGTGCAGTACAATATTAGGTGACCACTAGTCCCCGTACAATATAAGGTGACCTCTGGTCATCCTTCTTATGCTAAATATAAGGTGACCTCTGGTCCCCCTACTGATGTACAATATAAGGTGACCTCTGGTCCCCCTACTGATGTACAATATAAGGTGTCCTCTGGTCCCCTTATTGGTGTACAATATAAGGTGACCTCAGGTCCCTCTACTGATGTTCAGTACAATATTAGGTGACCACTAGTCCCCGTATTAATGTAAAATATCGGGTGACCTCTGGTCCCTGTACTGATGTACAATATAAGGTGTCCTCTGGTCCCCCTACTGATGTACAATATAAGGTGACCCCTGATCCCCCTACCGATGTACAATCTAAGGTGTCCTCTGGCCCCCCTACAGATGCATAGTATAAGGTGTCCTCTGGTCCCCCTATTGATATACAAGAGAGGACCTCAGGTCCTTCTGCTGATGTACAATATAAGATGACATCTGGTCCTACTACTAATGTAAAATATAAGGTGTCCTCTGGTCCCGCTACAGATGTACAGTACAATATTAGGTGACCACTAGTCCCCGTACAATATAAAGTGACCTCTGGTCCTTCTGCTGATGTACAATATACGATGACTTCTGGTCCCCCTACTGATGTACAATATAAGGTGTCCTCTCGTCCCCCTACTGATGTACAGTATAATATTAGGTGACCACTAGTCCCCGTACTAATGTAAAATATCGGGTGACCTCTGGTCCCCATACTGATGTACAATATAAGGTGACCTCTGCCCCCCTTACTCATGTACAATATAAGGTGTCCGCTGGTCCCCCTACAGATGTATAGTATAAGGTGTCCTCTGCCCTCCCCCCCCCCATGCACAATATAAGGTGCCCTCTGGTCTCCCTACTGATGTACAATATAAGGTGTCCTCTGGTCCCTCTACTGATGTACAGTACAATATTAGGTTACATGTACCTGTAGTCCCCCTGTACGATATAAGGTATCCCCAGGTCCCCCCTGTTATGTGCAATAAAAGATTACCTTTGGATCCCTATTTTTTTACAATGTAAGGTGACCTCTGATCCCCCTGATGATGTACAATATAAGGTGACCACTGGTATCCCTAATAAAGTTAAATATAAGGTGGCCTCTGGTCCCCCTATTAATGTACAATGTAAGGTGATCTTTGGTCCCCCTATTGATTACAATATGAGGTTACCTCTGGTCACCCTTTATTACTTTCACGTTTCTGCTAATATATATATTAGAAAGTTGATCTTTATAAAGTTATAAATATGATTATTTTGGAGTAAGACAAAGAAAATTGTCTATCATATAAAATTCAATTAATATATAAGGTGACCTGAGGTCTCCGTATTGATATCGATGAATTTACTTTTGTGCCTTTAATGCCTGGAGAGTTCCTAGAATGTTTTATTACTACGCAAAATGACGAACTATTTGCGGAGGACCCCAGGTCCTAGTTGAGCGTACGTTTTATCCTCCTGCACCTCAAACAAGGTTGTAAACAATAGTTGAAACGGCAACAGGGAGCTACGTATCGGAACAGGAAAAATATTATACAAACCTATTGCAGGTTTTATTTTTTAAACATTTGGACTAATATAATGTCGGTCAAAAGCTCTACAGAGCTTAGGTTTCTGTTGTAAGAAATCCGACTTAAAATAAAATTTTCTGATTCTGATTCTGAGTCTTAAACAGTGAAAGTTGGAAAGGAAAGACGGAAGTGACAAAGTGTAATCTGGACATTTTTTAACCATGTTTTCAACGTAAGTTCGTTAATGAAAATGGTGTTGTCACTGTCTTATCTATTCCAATTCATACTATATAATAAAACAATTATGGACTGTTTAGGTGTTAAATATGGTTTGTTATTCACCAGAACAATATCCATATTGACCTCGGCTTTTCCTCGGTCAATATGATTATTTTTCTGGTGAATAACAAACCATATTCAACACCAAAACAGTCCATAATTGTATAATATTTTACATCTGTAAACCATAGTTAAAGCAATAATCTGTTCCAGAACTGTAAACTATACCTAACACTGAAGGCAATCGTTTGTGATTGCAAATCTTAGATTATCTGATAAATACAGTTTCACGATTTGTTAACTATGTTTTACAACTCTTAACTATAGATAACAATCTGATAAATATCGTTTTACGATTTGTAAAACGATGATTAACAACTTTAGTTCACGATTGTAAATTATAGTTATAATCATGCACGTGATATATAAATAGCATATGAAAAGTAAAAATTTTCTCTATCATTGTGACGTCACAATGTAAAAATGACGTCAATATATAGGTGACAAAAATGGTTGTCACAGTCTTACTCAAGCAACGAACTGCTTTAAAGTTTAACGTATAACTTGGGATTTCTTTTGAAGTATATTACAATAGTATGTACAACGTTTATGAAGACAATAGACTTTCCAGACGTTCAATCATTGAGTGTTAAAGTGAAAGAAGGGAGATTGTTAAAAATGGCGTTTGTTTTGTAGCTCAGCAAACATGGCAAAGGCAAGCTGGGGAAGAGATCTGTCCTTTGTTGGGAAATTTGTTATGAAAGATCGCGAAGTTACAGCCAGAAAAATAGTTGTATGTCTTAACAATGATATAATAATCAAATCCGTTTACATTGAAAATATTTAATATGATAAAAAGAATGCCCCATACTAGATATCCTTATTGGATAAACGACGTTCCTAAGACAGCTAGGGACTCGGTTTGTGATGGTCACTATGTTCTTTCCGGGAAATAATATTCTTATCAAACCATCTTATTTCCGAGATTTGGTCATTTCTGACAAATGGACTTTTCTTGTTATAAAAAACTTACTTGCATGGTAAGAAATATAAGACTCGGGAAAATATTTTACCATTTATGAAGAGGATGATTCAGAGCATATCACGTGACCGCCTGGATCACGTGATTCGCACATGGGCAGAATGGTGGCAGAGAGAGCTACTTTAAAAGATAATGAATACGAAACCTAAATTTATTTGTTTGATAGAGACATTAATTTTTTTTTTCGCGCACTTTTTTATCACCCCTCATACATGCACCTTTTTAGCTCTACTGGTCAGAGACCAGAAGAGCTTATGCGATAGTAATGCGTCCGGCGTCCGTCCGTCTGTCCGTCTGTCTGTCTGTCTGTCTGTCTATCTGTAAACAATTTTTCAAAATGCTAGCCTCCTACAGTTTTGGTCTGATTTCAATACAATTTGGCACACAAGTAGACTACAATAAGATACATAATTCTGTGCATCGAATTTTGATTTCGATGAATGGTGTCGCTGTTGTTATTAAGAATAGAAATTTCTGTGAGATTCTTTCAAAGTGCTACTCCTCCTACAGTTTTGGTCTGATTTCAATACAATTTGGCACACAAGTAGACTACAATAAGATACATAATTCTTTGTAAGGGATTTTGATTTCAATGAATGGTGTTGCTGTTGTTACTAAATATAGAAATTTCTGTGAAATTCGTTCAAAATGCTACTCCTCCTACAGTTTTAGTCTGATTTCAATACAATTTGGAACGCAAGTAGACTACACTAAGATACATAATTCTCTATAAGGGATTTTGATTTCAATGAATGGTGTTGCTGTTGTTACTAAAAATAGAAATTTCTTTGAATATCTTATAAAATGCTACTCCTCCTACAGTTTTGGTCTGATTTCAATACAATTTGGAACACAAGTAGACTACACTAAGATACATAATTCTCTATAAGGGATTTTGATTCCAATGAATGGTGTTGCTGTTGTTACTAAATATAGAAATTTCTGTGAAATTCGTTCAAAATGCTACTCCTCCTACAGTTTTAGTCTGATTTCAATACAATTTGGAACACAAGTAGACTACACTAAGATACATAATTCTCTATAAGGGATTTTGATTTCAATGAATGGTGTTGCTGTTGTTACTAAAAATAGAAATTTCTTTGAATATCTTATAAAATGCTACTCCTCCTACAGTTTTGGTCTGATTTCAATACAACTTGGCACACAAGTAGACTACATTAAGATACATTATTCTATTTATCGGATTTTGATTTTGATGAACGATGTTGCCATTGTTACTAAAAATAGAAATTTCTTTGAAAGTTTTATAAAATGTGAGACAATCCGGGAAAAGATATTCCGGTACAAGTCTTGTTTTACTCATGTTCCGCTAGGTGGCGTTATTTTAGCTTAAAGACTATAAATACAGGTGAAGCGGCAAATTAATTCAATTGCGAAGTTGATGCTGAAGCGGCAAGACCAGCAGACCATCTGTAACGATAGGTATTTTTAGTTAATTATAATAAATAAATATTTGAAGCTTTCAGACGTGACTGAATAAGTCTTTCCTGGCTTTAGATATTGTTTGTTATTAAAAGCGACAGTGGGAGCCAGCAAGAGCTGTACTATACAGGAGCCAGAAAGAACCGAACTGTTGGAACTGCGCTGTAAGAGCCAGTATCAAAGAAAAGAAACTGCTGGAGCTGCAAGAGCCGATCGCGTATGAGCCAGCATCACACTGATTTTTTTTGTACATAATTGATTAAAGACAAGTAGTGTAACATTTATATTTGTATATATTGCTCAATCATTTATTTGTATATATTGAACCTGCCAGGTCCTCAGAACGTTAACTGAGGGGATTCAGCCGCCTCTTCTATTTGTTATTATATAATTAGGTTTCACTCTACAAGTTTTTGGTGGCAGCGGTGGGATTCAACCTGGTAGGGATAATACCTGGTCGGAATCTTTCTAGTGATATTTTTATTGATTTGTTTTCTTTGTAAAAAAAAATATCAATCATGAATATTGATGAAGTCAATGCTACAATTCGGGAGCTAGAGAGCCAGATTTCCTCATTTGAGCTAGAGCTTTCACAAAGGAGCCACTCAACACCTGTGAGAACGGAAAATAAAAATAATCACATTACAGACTCAGGGTTTGCAACTTCACATACTGTGGATGATGTTGATTTTGGGGAACAAACTGGAGCCAAAAGAAAATCTGTGAGATTCGAGAATCGTGTGGACACAGCAAAGGAATCAAAGAAAGATGAATTTGACCTTAGTCCTTACTTAATAAAGGATAAGAGGCAGACGCCCAGACGAATTCTAGAAGAGCCAGTGTCAAATGTAACTTTTAGGAGAAAGTCAAGAGCCTCGTCTCCCAATACAAGAGTCCAGTATGCTTCCAGTACACGTGATCCAAGCCCAATTGAACAATCTAGGAGCCGACAACATTCTCAAAACATAAAACCAGCAACGTACGATGGTTCCACATCATGGCTTGATTATAAATCACATTTCGAAGCATGTGCTAAGTTAGGTAATTGGGACGAAACAGAGAAGGGATTGTATTTATCTGTTTCCCTGAGAGGCAATGCTCAAGGAGTTCTTGGAAATTTGTCGGATGGAAAAGAAATGAGCTACAAAGAGCTGATATCTGCATTAAGTGACAGATTTGCTCCACCAGACCAAGTAGATTTATACAGAGCTCAACTGAGAGAGCGGAGACAAAGAGCGTCGGGATCGTTACCAGAACTTGGCCAACAAATCAGGCGCCTTGTAAACTTGGCATATCCTACTGTACCTACAGATGTAAAGGAAACTCTTGCTAAAGATCATTTTATTGATGCATTAGCCATATCTGATATTCGGCTGAGAATCAAACAAGCCAGACCAAAGAATTTAAATGAGGCTGTAAGAAATGCAATCGAACTAGAGGCTTTTCTAAAAACTGAACAAAGATTAGGAAGCGTGAATTCAACTTTGAGAGCTGTTGGTCAGGAAACATCTAGAGATGAATTGGCAGTAGAATTAAAAGATGTTAACAGTACCATATTGAATCTTCAAAAGTCGATGTCGTCCATCGTTGAGGAGCTCAAAGAGCTAAAAGAAAAACATGGGGATTTACAGAAAGACAAATGGACAAAGAAACCCGAATGGAAGAAAACCGCTACTTGTTTTAATTGTGGCAAGAGAGGGCATCTCAAAAAGGAATGTCGCTCAAAACAAAATCCTCAGAATAGTACTAACGCATTTCATCCAGTGCAGAGATGAATAAAACAATCAAAAGAGCCAGTCAAAGCAGGGTCCTCTGAGAAAGTAGGGATTACTGGAGATGCTGGTATTTTTGTTAATGCATCTATTGATGGTTTTGATGTAAACATGCTGGTTGACACAGGAGCTACGTTGTCTCTTTTGGCTAAACATGTATACGATAGACTTCTCGAAAGCAACAGTTCATTTGAGACTTTAGAGAAAGTCAGCCAGCCAGTACTATCGGCAAAGAATGATCCTCTTACGATATATGGGAAACTCAATGTCCCAGTCCTAATAAGTAAATTTTGTACAGCACCGAAGTTGTTGTTACAGAATTGACTGTTGATGCAATTTTGGGATTAGACTTTTTGATCGGAAACAAATGTGTTGTCGACCTAACATCGCAGACTTTAGAAGTCAATGGGAGACCATCACCCTTGAATAAAGCGGGCCATATTGGATGTTACCGTGTTTCTGTAGCAGAGACCATCTATATACCACCTAGGTCTGAAATAGTCACAAGGAGTAACGTGTGTATACCTGACGAGGAGCCATTACCAAGAGGTTTAGGGATACTAGAAGGCAATGCAGACTTTTTAAAATCTGAGAGAGGGATAATTGGCAAGGTACTTGTTATAAACCAAATCTCGGTTCCTTGTCGATTGATGAATCCTAGTCCGGATGTACAAGTGATTCGTAACGGAACTGTTGTTGCAAATTTGACACCAGTTGATGGCATTGTAGAGGAATCGCACAAAGCGCCAACAAAGCAGTTAAAAGAATTACCCAAAGCTCTCAGAGAATTGCTTGATAGATCAAGCCAGGGATTGAATCTACAACAAACCGAAAAACTGAGGTCATTACTCTTGCGGAATATGAGTTTGTTTTCCAAAGATGACAGAGATTTTGGAAGGACAGATATTGTTAAACATTCCATTAATACAGGGTCAAGAGTACCAATAAGACAATCTCTTAGAAGAACTCCTGTTCACTGGAAGGACAGTATAGACAAACAGATTAAAGAGATGCTCAAGTCAGATGTCATAGAAAAATCAACAAGTCCATGGGCTGCAGGAGTAGTTCTTGTCAGAAAGAAAGATGGGAGCCTACGATTTTGCGTAGATTATAGAAAATTGAATGACGCTACTATCAAGGACGCCTATCCTCTTCCGAGGATAGATGAGTCCTTGGATTATCTTTCAGGATCATGTTGGTTTTCAACCCTTGATCTCTCATCGGGATATTGGCAGGTTGAAGTAGATCCCGTCGATAGACCAAAGACAACGTTTATTACAAAGAAGGGTTTATATCAGTTCAAGGTAATGCCGTTCGGACTGAGCAACGCTCCGGCGACCTTCGAACGGCTCATGGAGACAGTCCTGTGTGGTCTCCAATGGGATATATGTCTTATATATCTTGATGATATTATTGTGTTTAGCAAAACCTTTGAGGAAATGACAGAGAGGTTGCAGAAGGTCTTTGACAGATTGCATTCAGCTGGACTCAAATTGAAAGCCAAGAAATGTACCCTTTTCGAAGAGCAAGTTGAATACCTAGGGCATATTATTTCCAAGGCTGGAGTAGCAACAGATCCTAAAAAGGTAGAGACTATCAAACACTGGGCAGAACCGACATGCAGCTACTATCGGCGATTTGTGAAAGATTTTGGGAAAATTGCTAAACCTTTGCACAAGCTTACAAACAAGGATGCCAAATTTAAGTGGACTGAGGAATGCCAGTGTGCATTTGATCAATTGAAAAGTTTCTTAGTTAATGCACCTATACTAGCTTTCCCTGACTTCAGTAAACCTTTCATTCTCGACACAGATGCGAGCGACATGGCCATAGGAGCTGTTTTATCACAAAGCCAGAACGGGTCAGAGAGAGTCATAGGGTATGCTAGTCGAACACTCAGCAAGGCAGAGCGAAAATACTGTGTCACCAAGAAAGAGCTATTAGCTGTCGTCTCTTTTGTAAAATATTTTAGACATTATCTGTATGGGCGGAAATTTGTGGTTCGCACTGACCATGGCTCACTACGTTGGCTCCTCAATTTCAAACAACCAGAAGGCCAACTAGCGCGTTGGATCGAAATTTTGGGCATGTATGAGATGACTGTCGAACATCGCCCAGGAGCTCAACACAAGAATGCTGATGCCCTCAGTCGACGTCCCTGTGGGAAATGCAAATACGACCCAGACTGGGAGGCTCATCTTAAAGCTAGAATAGAAACGGAGCCTAATAAAGTCCTTGGTATCTGCAGTGGAAGCAAAGATGGTGCAACTAATGACAATGAAGATGAAGAATTTTCTCTTGTTGATCTGCAGAGTAAGGACAAGGAGATCGGCCTAGTGAAACATTGGCTCATGAGCAACGACAAACCAACTCAAACTGATCTAAGTTCTAGCGGAGTCATGTCAAAGTCTGTTTGGGCACAAAGAAATATGCTGGAGATAAAAGGAGACTTGCTTTATAGGAAATGGACAGATGACAAAGGAACTACCTTGCAGGCGATCATTCCATTTCAGGACAGACGCAAAGTTCTGGAATACTGTCATAACCACAAAACGGCAGGGCACTTAGGAGTGAGGAAGACATTAAGTAAAATTAGACAACGATTTTATTGGCCTGGGTTGCAAAGAGACGTGAGACATTTTGTGAAAGGGTGTGAAATATGCACCAGATCTAAAGGTCCTACGAAAACGAAAAGAGCTCCGATGAAAACATTGGGAGCTGGTTTGCCAATGGAAAGGATTGGTATTGATATCGTGGGAGAATTGCCTCGAACGGAGGAAGGCAACAGATACATAGCTGTAATCTTTGACTATTTCACAAAGTGGGTCGAAGCATTTGCAATGCCAAATATGGAAACGGTCACTATTGCCAAACTGTTGGTTGAGCAGGTGATATCACGATTTGGAGTACCAGGGTCTGTGCATTCAGACCAAGGGAAGCAGTTTGAAGGGAAAATTTTCACTGAAATGTGTAAAATTTTGAATATAAAGAAAACGCGTACGAGTCCTTATCACCCAGAATGTGATGGGCTTGTTGAAAGGTTTAATAAAACCTTGCTCACGATGTTGAGAACTCTTGTGGATGAGAATCAGTCAAACTGGGATGATCTGTTACCTTATGTCTTGATGGCATACAGATCAGTGGAAAATGAGACCACTGGGTATAGCCCCAATTATTTAATGTTGGGAAGAGAGGTTGGTACACCTCTTGATATTCTTTTTGAGATGCCATCTAATTTGAAGGAGATCCCTGTGCAGAAGTGGGTTTGGGAGCTAAAAGAGAAAATGGAGTTAGCTCATTCTTTTGTGAGAAACAATTCGATAGGGTCTATGCTCAGACAAAAGAGTCTATATGACACAAAGCTAAGTTGGCAGACATTTGAAAAAGGAGATGAAGTTTACGTGTATTTTCCACGATACGCTGTTGGGAAATCTCCTAAGCTTACACAGTTTTGGCGAGGGCCATTCATAGTACAGGAAAGATTTTCTGATCTCACCTACAAAGTTAATTGTGGTGCAAATGGAAAATCTCAGGTCATACATGTCAATCGTATGAGGCCAAAGAATACCCAAGTGTTGAGGGGAGAACGAGTAACTACTTTTGATACTCAAGAGATATGTAATGATGATATTCCAGAGGAGTAAACTTTGACGCTAGAGAGCAATAGTAGCATTGAACCCGAAAATCGCAGAGAGAGACGAAAACCAAGATATCTCTCCGAATACCTTGTTGATATATAACTCAGTATTTGCTAGAAAGAATTGTTGTGTATATTTTAGTTTGTTACTCAATTATCTTTTGACGTACATATTATTACCTTATGCTATGGCACCATTCATAAAAAAAAAATATTTCTGTTTCATTTTAGACAATGCCTCAAACCAAGCTTGCACCTCGAAAAGAAGCAAAATGCCCAATGTGTCCATTTAAGACCTATGATATGACAGAGATGACCAAGCACATCACGGAATGTGGGTTGAAACATCTTGAGAGAAAGTTTTCTTGTGATAGGGATGATTGCAGCTTTACCACTAATAAGATGGGAAATCTTACCAGACACAAGAAGAGGCACATTTAGCTGGAAGTCCAGAATAAAGATGATCAACAGAGCACATCTTCACGTTATAAGAATCAAGAAAGTGACAAGGAAACAGCAAGTAAAGTGACTTCTGTAGTTAAGAATAGTACTCACAGGACAAGGATGGAGGAAAGTCTGATGAAGAGTGGATAGCAGCAGATCCAGGGGATTTACGGAGCATTTTAGGCGATGTTTCCGAGACAGATAACGAGAAGGAAGAGGAACCAAGTACAAAAAACGATAATGAGGATACAAACATTGGGAGAATCTTTCGAAAACCTACCACTCCCATGCCGATATTTGCTCCTAAGCGCAAGGATCCTCTTGTTGCATCTTCTGGACTCCCAGCGCGTCCTTTCATAAGAAGACCCCAGATGACTGAGGCTGGTACGCAGACCGAAAGAAAAGTTCGTAGAGTAGAGTGGACCATTGCTAAGTGGAAGGAGGGTTAAAAAGAGATGGAGAACATCGTTATGGTTGAAGAAGATTGAGGTTGAGAGACACAAGACTCTGTGCAAGAAGAGCTGATGTTTGCTTTGTTAAATTACTGTAGTTTATGCTCATATTTTTTGTGTTGGATGTATCTACATGATTAATGATTTCTTGTAACGATCAATAAAGCAGATAGCTGAATTGTTTAATAGTATTAAAAATAATAATAATAAAAATATATATATAATATTTAAAAAAACCATAAAAACAAGCATGCGAGGTCGCATGGATTTTGAGGCGTGGGTAATGAGACAATCCGGGAAAAGATATTCCGGTACAAGTCTTGTTTTAGTCATGTTCCGCTAGGTGGCGTTATTTTAGCTTAAAGACTATAAATACAGGTGAAGCGGCAAATTAATTCAATTGCGAAGTTGATGCTGAAGCAGCAAGACCAGCGGACCATCTGTGACGAAAGGTATTTTTAGTTAATTATAATAAATAAATATTTTAAGTTTTCCTACTTTAATTAATAATTCTTCCCGGGATTTAATTTTTTTTTTTTATTAAAAAAGCGACAGTGGGAGCCAGCAAGAGCTGTACTATACAGGAGCCAGAAAGAGCCGAACTGTTGGAACTGCGCTGTAAGAGCCAGTATCAAAGAAAAGAAACTGCTGGAGCCGCAAGAGCCGATCGCGTATGAGCCAGCATCACACTGATTTTTTTTGTACATAATTGATTAAAGACAAGTAGTCTAACATTTATATTTGTATATATATTGCTCAATCATTTATTTGTATATATTGAACCTGCCAGGTCCTCAGAAAGTTAACTAAGGGGATTCAGCCGCCTCTTCTATTTGTTATTATATAATTAGGTTTCACACTACAAATGCTACTCCTCCTACAGTTTTGGTCTGATTTCAATACAATTTGGCACACAAATAGACTACACTAAGATACATAATTATGTACAGACTTTTTGACTTGGATGAACATAATTGTCTTGGTTACTTAAAATAGAAATTTCTGTAAAATAATCTCAAAATGCTACAGCCTACTCAAAATACAGTTTTAGTCCGATTATAACTTAATGTGACATGCAAGTAGACTACACTAAGAACATAAAGAGATTTTATCAAGGATCATTATTCTATTTATTGCTGTTGTAAAGTTTCAATTCCCAACTGCTTATGTACATTTCTCTATTCCTTAACTATAAGTACATGTAGAAACCAGTAGAGCTTCAGTCTTGGCAGAGACTTCTGGTTAGAAAAGTTAAAAAAGTAAAATACATTTTTTAAAATTTTCAATAAAGTACATATACAGGGTGTTTCACAATATATGTCACACATCTAAAGACTGAAATATAAATGACAACTAAAGCTACATATACATTTTATATATCAATTTAATCAGCATATATTCTTAATTATTTTTTGGGGTCAGAAGTTCCCAACATTCTCCACTTCAGTTACTATGGCAACAAATCCTAAAATGTTATTCTCCAAGTGTTTCCTAACATTACATCCTATATAACTTATGAGACTATGCTTAGAAATTTCTGCCCACTGTTTTTTAAGTTTCACAGGATACTTGAGACTTTTCTTATTTTATATCTGGCACCCTCAAAATAAATATCTTTTTTTATGTGAAGTTGCATATAAATAAATGTGTTGTTTCAGAACTACCGGCATGTGTTTACTGGTGTCCACCTCTTTCGCTCTTCCTTTCAGTTAATCTTGCAAACTTGAACTGACTCTGAAAGTCAACTGGCTTTAAATGCTGAAATGTTGTTTGCAGACAAACAACTCAAATTTAAAATTTCTAAATACACTTGATGCATTAACCGGCATTGTTACAATCCATTTTCCTAAACTCAGATCTAATTTTCATGAGATTTTTCTCAATGAACTTTAATATTGTTCTCATCTCTTCTTGATTTTTTTGGGGGGAGGGGGCAGGATTTAGCTGTCTGTCATCTTAACATTGAAATTTAGTTCAAACTCTCTTATTATTCTTAATATATGAAAACTAGACAGCAATTTCTGGTCCGAATAATTTTCATCATCACACCCTGAACAATATTCAGGATATCGTTCTTATAATAATAAAAGTTTACAACAAATTTTTGCTGCAATTTGTACTCCATTTTGAGAAAAGTGTCATTGTGAGGTCACTGATTATATCATTAGTTACTTCACGGTATATCATAATTTCACCAATACTTTGCAAAATCATAATTTTAGATCAATTTGCTTTCCTATAGTGTTTTGGTATTTTTGTTATCATGCTCAATATTCAGATTGTGCCCATTTAGATGTGTGACATATTGTGAAACACCCTGTATATGTATAAAGCAGGACACAAATGCCTGTGAATTTATTTTACCCCACCTCCAAAAAATTCTTAATAAAATGTACACATTCGCGGGTTTTTTTTTATCCTTCATGGAAATGGAATAAGCGCATCTGAAGTACAACCCATTACATAGTATATCAGGTTTTATAATAAACGTCAATTAATGAAATTGTTAATTCATCAGTCAAGTTTTTACAAAAAGGGGATAGAGGCACATCTACTTTTTTGCGGGAGTTAGAACGAAGTGTTTCTTATTTCGCTCACCTGAGCCGAAGGCTCAATTGAGCTTTTCTGATCACATTTTGTCTGTCGTCCGTCCCTCCGTCCGTCTGTCTGTCTATCTGTCTGTCTGTCCGTCTGTTTGTCTGTCTGTAAACTTTTCATATTTTCGACTTCTTCTCAAGAACCACTGGGCCAATTTTGACCAGACTTCGTACAAAGCATTCTTGGGTGAAGAGAAATTTAAATTGTTAAAATGAAGGGCCAAGACCCCTCACAAGGAGAGATAATCAAGGAAAGACAAAGATAGGGTGGGGTCATTAAAAAATCTTCTCAAGAACCAGTGGGCAAGGAAAGCTGAAACTTACGTGAAAGCATCCTGAAGTAGTGTAGATTTTAAATTGTTAAAATCATGACCCCCGGGGATAGTGCGGGGCCACAATGGAGAATCAAAGTTTTACATAGAAATACAAAGGACAAAACTTTAAAAATCTTCTTCTTAATAACCACTGGGCCAGAAAAGCTGAAACTTATGTGGAAGCATCTTGGGGTAGTGTAGATTCTAAATTGTTAAAATCATGACCCGCGGGGATAGGGTGTGGCCACAATGGGGAATCAAAGTTTTACATAGAAATACATAGGAAAAATCTTTAAAAATCTTCTTCTCAATAACCACTGGGCCAGAAAAGCTGAAACTTATGTGGAAGCATCCTGGGGTAGTGTGGATTCTAAATTATTAAAATCATGACCCGCGGGGATAGGGCGTGGCCACAATGAGGAATCAAAATTTTACATAAAAATACACAGAAAAGCTGAAACTTATGTGGAAGCACCCTTGGATAGTGTAGATCTAAATTAATCTTATCATGACCCCCGGGGTTAGGACGGGCCATAATGGGGAAGCAAAGTTTTACAATGGGGAATTAAAGCATCCTATGATAGTGTAGATTTCAAAATATCTAAATCATGATCAAATGGGAAGGGTGGGGTCACAATATGTATTACATATGTAATAGGGGGAAATCATGTAAAGAACGGATGGTCAAAGCTTCTCAGGTGAGCGATGTGGCCCATGGGCCTCTGTTTCTATAAGCCTGTAGGCTGTCAGTAGAGACTACAAAATATTCTTTGAGTAGTGGTTATTATAAATTCAATCCATCGTGCTTGCGCTGGATTACATCCAGTGAAGCATAAATGGAGGAGCTTCTGTAGATATGTAAGTGAGTTACAATGCAGTTTAAAATAGTTCGTCCTGGTTTATTCAAGGAAACTGGGAAGGAGAGGGAGAGGAAACTGTAAAGACAATATCACCTCGTACATTGTTAACATTAATTCTCAGCAGCGTTCAAATTACAATAATTAATAGTGTTTTTTTATATTAGAATAAACGATGAATAAATCCACGTGCCTGGGACTGTTATTATTATGGATGTTATGTTGCGCACATGGTAAGGAGAATTATTTATATGTTGTAATAATTATATATATATATATATAATGAAACCGGTTGAGTTTATTTCGGTGTTGTGATTTTTTTATTATATATATATATATATATATAAGAAAAAAATGATAAGGCAACAATGTTAGTAAAATGTAAGCTCTTTCTTCATTATTTCTTCAGACGCTTTACATTTCAAAACAATTCAAACGTACATGTATATATATATATAATTTTATTGGACATAGTGAAAAAAGAATAACTTATACAGATGTTTACATGCTTAAACTAAGTACTAAGGACTATTTTTTCCCTTTAATCTATGGTGGCATATTTCTGCCCCCTACATGCAACATAAATTATGTAAACATGCAAAATAATTATGCAGACATGGAACATATTTATGTTAATTATTTAAGTTAATTATGTTGACATGCAAATTACCAATCTTATAAGAAAATATAATTTAAATATGGTTTAATTTAATTAGTATCGTCCGTATCTGACATCGTAGATGCCAGATGCAACATAATTATATAGACATGCGACTTATTTTATGTCAACATGCAAGACAAATATATTGACATGCAACTTATTTATGTCAACATGCGAGACAATTTTGTCAACATGCAACTTATTTATGTCAACAAGCAGGATAATTATGTCAACATGAAAGATAATTATGACAAAATATGTATGTTGTAAGGAACTAATTATCTTGCATGTTGACATAAATATCGTGTTTGTAAAGATACAACTCGCATGTTGACATAAATAAGTCGCATGTTGACATAAGTCGCATGTTGACATAATAAACTTGCATGTTAACATATTTAACCCGCATGTTGACATAAATATCTTTCCTGTTGACATAGATAAGTTGCATGTTGACATAAATATCTTGCATCTTAACATAAAAAGTTGCATGAAGTCATAATTATATATTGCACGTTGACCTAAATACAGTCGCATGTTGACATAATTATGTTGCATCTTGCATCTACAATGTCAAATACGGGCGTTAGTAAGATTAACTATATTGAAATTATTTTTTTTTATTAGATTGATAACTTGCATGTCAACATAATTTACATGCAATTTGACATAAATATGTTGCATGTCTACATGTACAAAATTTATCTTGCATGTTGGGGGCAGAAATATGCCACCATAGTAATCCATTAGAAATCTACGACGATCAAAAAGTTGTAACAACTACGATCAAGTCGTAGTAACACGCACAAAACCTTGTCTCTATGCGGTTCAATACACAATAGGACTGGAAACTTTAACATTTCCTACGTCAAAAACACCAAAATAAAGTTACTTTTACCAGGGCTTCCAATGATTTTAAAATACATGTTACACAAACATCTATTTTTTTTTCAAATATCACTACTACATGTTGTGTATGAACTTAAAAAAATCATACTTTTTTTCTTTTTGGACCGTAATATGAAATAAAAAATTGGGGTGTATACTACTCCATATTCCATTTATTAGATGTTTCCATATTTGCGATATGTAGATAAATAATATTTTATTTGTGGGGACCGTTTAAAATTCTGAGGGAATAAATTGTTTAAACAAAGAAAATGAATCACAATCTGAGACAACAGATGGGGTAATTTGACGAAACGAATTGATAATAAGTGAGAACTCGTAATAACAAATTGTTAATCCGAGAGAGCAGATTGTATACTTCAAGATTTCGGTCATCGTCGGAAGCCCACGGGTGATCTCGTCTTTACTTATCATCCGGTGATAAGAAAAGACGAGATCACCCGTGGGTTTCCGACGACGGATTTCGGTTTACTATAGCACTTTTTAGAGAATCCCCATTTAGAGAACCCCTTCACGGCTTTTGTAGAGTTAAGCTTATTGCAACAATTCTTGCCTCTATGGACAGAAGTTTGCAAATTAGTAAGAACTTAATTTATTGAAGTCTGCATCACGTGTTTTGATACATGTGCATAGTATATACTATATAGAACTTAAAAACAGATTTTAACCGTCCTTTTTTCTAAATTAATTTAGCTACATCTAAGTCGCTTTTCCTGATATTTACCCTTTTTTTTTCTCGACTTTGAAATCCTTTCATTTTTTTAAAAATTCCCTTATTGATTTTAAAGTGACCATTTTAAAAGCATTTACATTTCAATGTTATTACCAGACAAGCACGCAGGCGATTTTTAATTCTTATTATTTTATGTGAAAAATTAGAATGAAAAAAAAAATATTTATTCTATTTAAGGAAAAACATTTAAGATATCCACGGAGTTTAAACATGGGAAGTTGAAATTCAAATGGCCCAATGTTTCGACAGTGCCCAATGATATAATCATCACTAAGGATTTCCAATCCAGTGATTGGATAAAGGTTGATGGTGACCAATACACAGTGAAGGATGTGATCCAATATAAGTCTGTAAACATTAGGGTACGGGAATTTGACACCACATACTTAAGCCAAGGTTACCAGGACTACAACAAGACATACATCGGTAAGTATAATTTAATAGGAGATTTATAAGGAAATGAATATTAGTTTTTCAAAAGAAACGCAGTATCTGAAAGGTTTTAAGATGTGATCGAATATCATAGAGGACATTGGTAAAGATCATGGTGCAAGAGTATAACGGTCCATTAAAATTATGGACTGCAATAAGACATACAACAGTAATTAAAAAAAAGAATATTATTGATATACTTAATATGGAAGAATGGATTTCACATATGACAAAACATTCTAAAATTTTCCGCATAATAAAATGAAAAAGGTAGATGTATTAATCATGCGATTGTCAAAGAGGTCGCAAAATCAATTCGATACAGATTGGGGTGTATTATTAGCTCACCTGAGCCGAAGGCTCAAGTGAGCTTTTCTGATCACATTTTGTCCGACGTCCGTCTGTCTGTAAACTTTTCACGTTTCGACTTCTTCTCAAGAACCACTGGGCCAATTCCAACCAAACTTGCCACAAAGCATCCTTGGGTGAAGGGGATTCAAGTTTGTTTAAATGAAGGGCCACGCCCTCATTCAAGGGGAGATAATTGGGAATTAATGAAAATTTGGTAGAATGTTTTAAAAATCTTCTTCTCAAGAACCACTGTGCCAGGAAAGCTGAAACTTATGGGGAAACATTCTCAGGTAGTGTAGATTCAAATTTGTTCAAATCATGACCCCCGGGGGTAGGGCGGGGCCACAATGGCCGACCAAAGATATACATAGATATATATAGGAAAATTCTTTAAAAATCTTCTACTCAAGAATAACAAAGCCATAATTGATCATATTTATATGGAAGCATCCTAAGGTAGTGTAGATTCAATTTTGTTCAAATCATGACCCCCGGGGGTGGGGCTGGGCCACAATGGCCGACCAAAGTTTTACATAGAAATATATATAGGAAAATTCTTTAAAATTTCACATCAAGAATATCAAAGCCATAATTGATTATATTTATATCGAAGCATCCTCAGGAAGTGTAGATTCAAGTTTATTCAAATCATGACCCCCGGGGATAGGGCGGGGCCAAAATGGCCGACCAAAGTTTTACATAGAAATATATAGGAAAATTCTTTAAAAAACTTGTACTCAAGAATAACAAAGCCATAATTGATCATATTTAAATGGAAGCATCCTAAGGTAGTGTAGATTCAATTTTGTTCAAATCATGACCCCTGGGGGTGGGGCTGGGCCACAATAGCCGACTAAAGTTTTACATAGAAATATATAGGAAATTCTTTAAAAATCTTCTTTTCAAGAATAACAAAGCCATAAATGATCATATTTACATGTATATGGAAGCATCCTCAGGTAGTGTAGATTCAAGTTTTTCCAAATCATGACCCCTGGGTGTAGGGCGGGGCCACAATGGCTGACCAAAGTTTTACATAGAAATATATAGGAAAATTCTTTAAAAATCTTCTTTTCAAGAATCACAAAGCCATAATTGATCATATTTAAATGGAAGCATCCTCAGGAAGTGTAGATTTAAGTTTGTCCAAATCATGACCCCTGGGCGTTGGGCGGGGCCACAATGGCCGACCAAAGTTTTACATAGAAATATATAGGAAAATTCTTTAAAAATCTTCTTCTCAAGAATAACAAAGCCATAACTGGTCATGGGTTTACTTTTGGATTTAAACTTTCCAATAATAAACCAATTTCTACTTTTTCCTACCCACAGTGCTCAGGTGAGCGATGTGGCCCATAGGCCTCTTGTATTATAAATTACGAGAGGTGATCAAAACGTTAAAACATTTTCAAAACATCAAAAACATGATCAAAACATAGTGACGTCATTTTCAGATTGTGACGTCACAAACAAGGATCATTCAAACAATCCAGGATATACCATTTATAGATCTTGTGTATGGCTATGTGTGTGCCAATAATTTTTTTCTTTTCTAATCTGAATTGTGGTTTTGTAGATATAGAGATAGTTCGCAAACTTTTTGATCACTTTCGTACAAGGAATATTAAATCGTATGATAATAAAATTGTTTAACTAAAGTTAGTTCAGTTTAAAAGTTTATATTTGTGCACATTTCTTTTTAACTAATTCTTCATAGTTCATCTTAACAGCTTTTCGTAATTCGAAAATAAGGCCAACTTTAAAATAATGTTTCTTTACCCTCTCCAGACTAAAAAATGAGTTGGAAGGTCGGTGAGATTTTTTTTCAATCCAAAAATTCATTTTCAATTAAAAAAAATTATTATTGTTTCCAGAATACATAAAGAAAATCATTCCTTCCTAAAGGTTAAAAAACTCTTGATTCGGTGCATTTTTAACTAGTCGGCTGGGAGAGAACAAAATGCATTTGTTAAGGACGACTTCTTAAAAATTTCATATAGGTTTGCGTGGTTCATTAAAACCAATCTTATTCTATTTATAACCATTAATATATGCTTAGTTCAGTTGAATGTGACTAGTGTCCTGGCCACTAAGTAAATTCTAAACATATCTTTTATCAAACTGTCTCGTATGTGTGTACTATGTGCTGTAAATAGTAAACACATTTATTAAAAAAGATGGCACAATGAGCTTGGCAAACTATGTTCGTCAATCACATTTGGTGGCATATTTATTTTTGTAGTGCCATCTTTTTGCTGTATACCTACTGTTTTTATATTCTTGCAAATATTGTTTATCTGTAAAGTTAGGGAATCAGTATATTAATATGTATTTGTGCTATTACCTTTTGATCTGATCCCCTATTGTTCATGTGATGTATATGTTTTTTTCTTATTTCGTCATTTTAATAAATGACATATTTCATCTCATTAATGGTGTTGATTTTATTTGATTACATCTCAGCAAAAATAGAGCTGTGGTGCATGAGATTGTGCAGCATGAGGTAACATAAATAAGTTTGATTAAAGATAGTTTTCAGCAGACCCATATTAACAAGAGTTATTTCCCGTTGGACGCCATCTTGTGAGACAACCTGGTAATTTTCCCTCTAAGAGGATGTATCAGAAATATTTGGGGGCAAATCGTTATGGAATAAACATTATGAAATAAAGGAGGCTCTAACAAATGTATAATTGTCAGAAAAACAATGCTTCCCAGCCCTCAATAGCCAGTATAAAAAGTTAAAGTTGGTTGAATTATGAAGGAATATGAGCATGCTGACCCACAATATGGCGGCCGAAGGGAAATAACTCTTCTTAATTTAGGTCTACTGAAAATTATCTATAGTCTGCACTAAATAAATGTCATTTTTTATGCGTAAAAAGTTGATGTTACCATTGTGATATACCCAAAAAATGATATTAGGCAATCATTTTGAAATAAAAAAGTGCTGTTTTTAAACAAAATTTCCTTTGACAACAAAAAAATAGCAACAATAAGGGATATTTTCATTCTTGTCATTTATTTTTAAACATGAATATATCTAGCAATGATTTTCAATGAAAGGTTTTGATTAAAGCGCAAACTTAAATTTCTTTTAATTAAAAAAATACAGTACATATAACGTAATCGTATGTGTTCGTTTTTGGGTGAGTGAAGAAAGTTTTGTGAGAAACGGAATTGACGTTATCTGCATCGGGAACGATGTCTAATGCTGCCTTATTAAATTTTTATGCTCTTTGCGAGGAGATGCCTAGCATCGCACTCCCCCTATTACCATTGACCACAGCCGTTATTTTCTTGACGAATTTAAAATTTATACATCAGCATTTAAATGAATAATACAATGCAAATAAAATTTCATCTAAAATCCAAGACCAGGCTGCCATATTCCCTGCATGAGAGACCATGTCTAAGTGATACAGAATGGCTATTGCAATGCGTGTATATTTTGTGTAATGGGTGTCTGATATTCAGTAGAGCTTGTTCTGTAAAAAGGTAAAAATTATAGTGAAATAGTAGAATAGTAAAAAAGTCCAGATGAGGTTTCTTCATAAAGCACAAATGATTAAAATAGATCAGAGATACATGTAATTTTCGCGGTCGGGATGTTGGTAGTCCGTCACGTCGAAAAGTAGAATTGCTCACCGCGCTAGAAATTGAAATTCAAAGAGTGATAAGCTACCACAGACGACTGACTGCGGATCTTTCTTCTAGAGCGTAGGCCAATCTTCAAATATTTGGTTTTGAAGTTAGTTGTTCATG
The DNA here is from genome assembly GCF_032062105.1 of Saccostrea cuccullata. Lineage (NCBI taxonomy): Eukaryota > Metazoa > Mollusca > Bivalvia > Ostreida > Ostreidae > Saccostrea > Saccostrea cuccullata. The sequence continues at coordinate 47,087 of NW_026932561.1, forward strand.
AAATCTTTAAGTCATATAAACAAGATCGGTTTTAATCAGTAATTAAGGTCTTCCGTCTCCAACGGAAGACCTTCTTGTTATTCTTCGGTTTCTTTTTCCCTATTATTATTATTATTAAGGTCTTCCGTTTCCAACGGAAGACCTTATTGTTTTCGTTCGGTTTCTTTTTCCCTATTATTATTTTTCTTCCAACCGATTTTGTGCAAGCGATTTCTCAGAGATGGCTCGTCCGATTTATACCAAACTTTCAGATCTGAAAGATATTTAATTGATCTTGATAGATTTTTTTGCTTTTTGATGAAATCACTTCCGGTCGTGAGATATGGTCGATTTTCTGATTTTCAGAGGGTCGGCTTGTCCAGGAAACTCCTCTGAAACGACTTAAGATATTGACTTAAGATTTTCAGTGAAAGTAAAGGAAGGTTTAGTGAATTGTAATTGGGTCTCCAAATCTTTCCAGCGCAAAAGGCGCCGGAGCTCGGTAGGGCCCGAAAAAATATCTCAGAAACATCTCACAAAAATTGGCACATTTTGTTTAATATCTTCGTACCTAATCATGTTTTGTCAAAACATACAGAAGAAAAGTTGTGCAGAATCACAAAATCTTGTATTTGAAATCAAGAAAGAGATAGGGGCTCAGAAGGGCCAAAAGTCTATCATCTTTAACTCGTCAACGATCAATATTTTTTAATACATTACTGAAGCAAAAATGTTTATCTTGACAATTTGCAACTATATGTTATAAATTTTTTATCATATGTTACGTAATTAGGGGTCACAAGGGGCCAGAATGCTAAATCTTTGAGGTTTCATATCTCGAAAAGGGCGAATATTTTGATAAGCCTAAACATTTCCATTCAGCATATCTCCACAACGAAAAGAAATATCTGAATAGGTATTGAACAAAAAGTCTTTGAATTCACAAGACCTTTCGTTTGAAATCAAGAAAAAGGGGCTGACTCCTCAAATTAGGGGCCCAGAGGGGCCAAAAGTCTTTCATCTTTAGCTCGTTAACGATCAATTTTTGTGATACATTACTGAAGTAAAAATGTTTATCTTGACGATTTGCAACTATATATTATAAACGTTTGATCATATATTACGTAATTAGGGGTCGCAAGTGGCCAGAATGCTAAATCTTTGAGGTTTTATATCTCGAAAAGGGCGAATATTTTGATAAACAACATTGAACAAAAGATGGTCAGAATAATGTTTTAAACAATATGCATACTTCAAATTTGTGTAAAACGGCCCCATTAAGGACTTGTAGGGGTAGCCCCTAAATATTTCCATTCAGCACATCTCCACAATGAAAAGTAATCTCAGAATAAGAGTTGAATAAAAAGTCTTTCAATTCACAAGATCTTTCATTTGAAATCAAGAAAAAGGGGATGACTCCTCAAATTAAGGGCTCATAGGGGCCAGAAGTCTTTCATCTTTAACTCTTAAATGATCATTTTTTGTAATGCATTACAGAAGCAAAGATATTGATCTTAACGCTTTGCCACAACGTTTTATGAAATTTTTATCATATGTTGCGAAATAAGTGGTTGCAAAGGGGCCAATATTCTACATTTTGGATGCTTTACATCTCGAAAAGGGGAATGTTTTAATCATATGCCATATTGAACAAAAGATGCTCAAAATATTGTAATATAAATCCGAAAAATCAAATTTAATGATGGAAAACTGAATGTCATTCTCTTTTTACTAATATCTCAGTCAAAAACAAATCTCATCTTATCGAGAAATTCAACGGAAGACCTACTCGTTGCTCGCAACGAGATCTCATCTAGTTATTATTATTAAGGTCTTCCGTCTCCAACGGAAGACCTTATTGTTTTCGTTCGGTTTCTTTTTCCCTATTATTATTATTTTTTTTCTTACCGATTTTGTGCACGCGATTTCTCGGAAACGGCTCGCCCGATTTTCACCAAACTTTCAGATCTGATAGATATTCATCTGAACCTTGTCGGAAATTTTCGTCGCTGATGACGTCACTTCCGGTCGTGAGATATGGACGATTTTCTGATTTTTAGAGGGTAGGCTTGTCCTGAGATCTCCTCCTAAACGACTGAAGATATCGACTTGAGGTTTTCAGTGAAGGTAGAGGAAGGATTGTAGATGTGACATTTTGCATAGAGAGCTTTCCAGGTAAAAAGGAATCGACGCTCGCCTAGGCTCAAAAAATAGGCTCATACGCATCTCGCAAATATTGATACGTTTTCTTTTATATCTTTTTACTGGTTAATATTTTGTTAAGACATATATAATAAAAAATGTGCAACATAGTAAGACCTTTCATTTGATAGGAAGAAAATGGGGTTAGCCCTTCAAATTAGGGGCAAAGAGGGGCCAAAAGTCTCTCGTCTTTAACTCTTTGATGATCAATATTTTGTGATATATTACTGAAGCAAAGATACTCAACTTAACTATTTGCAACAATATATACTAAAAATTTGATCATATGTTACGTAATAAAGGGTCACAAGGGGCTAGAATGCTAAATCTTTGACGCTTTATATCTCGAAAAGCGTGAATATTTTGATAAGCAATAATGATCAAAAGATGGTCAAAATAATGTTCCCAACAATATGCATACATTAAATTTGTTCGTTTTTTCCGTCGACACTTCTGTTGTATACCGGAAGTACATTAAATTTAAATACATGTACATGTATCGCGATTTTTTTTCATTTTCTAATGAATGTAATTGTTCATTATAGAGATTTAAAGAATGCGTAGCATCTTAATATTTCCACCGGAAGTACGGTTCGTTCAAACCGGAAGTTGTCTAGAAATGAGTATTTTCCATCGAAACTTTCAGGGATGATTACTGCATGCTAGATGTAGAATTGAAAGTAGTTTTTCACCGGAAGTGAAGAAATAGAACCGAAAGTTGATTGGAATTGATAGATCCTACATTTTTGTGTTTCTAAACATATTTTGAAGAATTCTTGTGCCTTTTTGACATTTTTCATCCTATCAGTGGAACTATCCCAACACAGGTCTTATTCAATCAGATATCGGACGGAAGACCTACTCGTTGCTTGCAACGAGATCGCATCTAGTTAAGGTCTTCCGTTTCCAACGGAAGACCTTATTGTTTTCGTTCGGTTTCTTTTTCTCTATTATTATTATTAAGGTCTTCCGTTTCCAACGGAAGACCTTATTGTTTTCGTTCGGTTTCTTTTTCTCTATTATTATTATTATTAAGGTCTTCCGTCTTCAGCGGAAGACCTTACTGTTATTCTTAGGTTTCTTTTCCACTATTTTTATTATTAAGGTCTTCCGTCTTCAGCGGAAGACCTTCTTGTTATTCTTAGGTTTCTTTTCCACTATTTTTATTATTATTATTATTGTTTTTTTTTCTTACCGATTTTGTGCACGCGATTTCTCGAAAACGGCTGGATAGATTTTCATGAAACTTTCAGGACTGATAGAACATCAAACAAAGCTGAAAGTAAATTTTTTGTTTTGATGACGTCACTTCCGGTTTTGAGATTTCTGCGATTTAGTGATTTTCAGGGGGTCTCATTGTCCATCATTTTTCTCTAAAATGCCTTTAGGCAGAAACATAAGATTTTCAGCGATGATAGAGCAACGTGTGCTGATATGTCACACACCACTCTTTTTCTCCGGAAGTGCCGCACGTCGGCGGTCGCCATGACTCGAAAAAACTCCTATCGAGGATTTAGAAATTTTTAACACCTTTTCTGCAATATCTTTTTACATGTTAACATTTTGTAAAGACATATAGAACAAAAGTTGTAGAAAATGTCACGATCTTTCTAAAAATATCAACAATTAAGGGCTGGCCCTTATAATAAAGGGTCAAAAGGGGCCGAAAGTTTTTCTTTTATATCTCAAAAAGTATTGAGAATTTGTAATACGTCAAAGAAGCAAAGTTGTTCAGAATGTCAAGCTTTATTTAAGGAAGTCGTCAAAATACGTTCGGCGACGTCACTTCCGGTCAAACCGGAAGTAGTCAAAAAGTGCATATTTTTGCCGTTTTTGACAGGTTTTGGGGTTACATATGTCACTGGAAGCTTAAATCTTAATTTTCTGTCCGTCGACGTCACTTCCGGTCAAACCGGAAGTAGCCAAAATGGCTTAATATTGCAATAATTAATATAGATTTGGAGGATTAAATCTTTTTAGACTTCATTACACCTTTTTTTTGAAAAATGAAAGTTGCAGATGTACTTCCGGTCAAACAGGACGGAAGACCTACTCGTTGCTTTGCAACGAGCTCGGCTCTAGTTATTATTATTATTGTTTTTTTTCTTACCGATTTTGTGCACGCGAGTTCTCGAAAACGGCTCGCTCGATTTTCATGAAACTTTCAGGACTGATAGAGCATGAAAAAAACTAGATATATATTTTTTTTGTTTTGATGACGTCACTTCCGGTTTTGAGTTTTCCGCGTTTAAGTGATTTTCAGAGGGTCACTTTGTCCGGCAGTTTTCTGAAAAACCACTCAACACAGAAGCATGAAATTTTCATTGATGCTAGAGCAACCTTTGGAGAAGTGAATTTCGTATATCACAACCACCGGAAGTACGAAGCGCCGACGCTCGCTATGGCCCAAAAATAGTCCTATCAAGAATTTCAAAATTTTAAACACCTTTTCTACGATAACTTTTTATCTAGAAATATTTTGTTAAAACATGTAGAACAAAAAAAGTATATAATTCCAAGATCTTTCAAATGATACCTCGAAAAAAGGGCTGGCCCCTTAATTCAGGGGCCGAGAGGGGCCGAATGTTTTTCCTTTATATCTCAAAAAGTATTTAAAATTTGTAATACGTCAAAGAAGCAAAGTTGTTCAAAATGTCAAGCTTAATCTATTTGCGTCGTCAAAATACGTCCAGCGTCGTCACTTCCGGTCAAACCGGAAGTAGTCGGAAAACGCGTTTTTTGCCGTTCTTGACAAGGTTTTGGGTTACATATGTCTCTAGGAGCATAAAAAATAATTTTTCCGTCCGTCGTCGTCACTACCGGTCAAACCGGAAGTTGCAAAAAATGGCTTATGTTGAAGGTTTTGACGCAAAATGGAAATTATGAAGTCACTGGAGACTACTTAGCTTTCTTTTGTTCCGTCACTTCCGGCACTTCCGGTCAAATTCGGACGGAAGACCTACTCGTTGCTTTGCAACGAGCTTTGCTCTAGTTATTATTATTATTCTTCCAACCGATTTTGTGCACGCCATTTCTCGAAAACGGCTCGGCCGATTTACATGAAAATTTCATATGTGATAGCTTATTAACCGATCTTGATAGGTTTTTGATCGTTTTTATGCCGTCACTTCCGGTCGTGAGATATGGACAATTTTCTGATTTTAAAATGCAATTTTGTCTTGATTTAATAGCGAAAACTGCTAAAGATATGAACTGAAGATTAATTGGAGATGATAGTTCGTGACTTATAGCGTTGCAGAATTGCCTTTTCGTGCGTTGTCAATACTTCCGGTCGATACCGGAAGTGAATGTAAGAAACGCATTTTTTTAACTTTTCTTTTTTAATATTTTTGTTTTAGAATTGAATAGAGACCCTTTTGCAGAAGCGAAATATGTAATTTGTTTGAAAATCGAAAAAGCCAATCTCGAGATATAAGCATTTGAAAACGCGAAGCGGCGATCCCAATGGCCGAATGGTTAGCGCGTTGGATTGTCACGCGGGCGATCCGGGTTCGATCCCCCATATGACTCAATTTTTTTTTTCATTTTTTCTGCTAGATTTTTCGATATTTTGAAATTTTAAACCATTTGGAACAATATATTATAAACTTTTAAGCATATCTTGCGTAATAAAGGGCCACAAGGGGCCAGAATGTCAAATCTTTGACGCTTTATATCTAAAAAAGCTGGAACATTTTGATAAGCAATATTGAACAAAAAATGTTCAGAATAATGTTCTTAACAATATGCATACTTTGAATTTTTGTAAAACGGTCCCGTTAAGGACTTGTAGGGGTGGCCCCTAAATATTTCAATTAAGCATATCTCCACAACGAATATAAATCTCTGAACAGGTGTTGAACAAAAAATCTTCAAAATCATAAGACCT
>NW_026932562.1:0-51893 GCF_032062105.1 Saccostrea cuccullata
TCATTGTTTTTCAGCACTATTTATTTTTTAAGCAAATTATCGAGGGTGGGAGATGTCTATTTTTAACCATATTCATTGCAGAGCATTTGGGGGGGGGGGGGGGGGGGGATAATGTGCATACGTAATTGGGCAGTTTCCCTTATACCTAGCAGATTATTTACCTATCTAAGTATATCTCACCGTTCCAGGCAATATGCATGTTTTCGTAATTGTGGTGGTCCTGGAGGTACTGGGCACGAATTGCCTTGCTACCTCCGATCACCGGGAGTAGTATAAGGGGCCTAGATGGGTGGGTCAACTGAGTGCACTTTTGGGGCTGGGGGGATAAGTCAACTGAGTGCAGCCCTTGGGGGGATAGGTGGGTCAACGGAGTGCAGCCCCTGGGGGGGGATAGGTGGGTCAACTGAGTGCAGCCCTTGGAGGGGATAGGGGGGTTACTGAGTACAGCCCCTGGGGGATAGATAGCCGGGTTAATTCATTACATATAGCCCCTAAATACGGGGGTGTGTTTACACTGTGTTTACATCATACTATACGCTGCTACTACGATTTTGGCAGCGATTCAAAAGAATGTCATTATGACGTCACGCTTTCATTCACAGTCTAGGCGGTCTAGCCAGCCAGCCGGTTCAAACTGGATTTCCTCAAAACAATAACAAATAACACACAAGACAAAACAAAGAACACAGCAATTTTATTCAAGTGAAAAAATACAACAATTTACTTTTTCTTCTTCTGTGCCTTTTCGGTCATCAGGGATAGTTTCCTCTTGTGTGTAGTACTGGGTCCTGGAATCTCTCTGTTTTCTTCCTTTTTTTTTTCTTTTTTGTCTCCTTCTTTCACTAAAGGTTTGGTCTGGTGAGTCCCTGAAATCTTGGGTTCTTGAGGCTTTTTCTCCAGTTTTTGTATTTCTTTGACGAATTGTTGATCCTCCTCATCCTCTGTACACTGATTAGCCCAATGGCCAAATTTCCCGCACTTGTAGCACAGATCTTTTTTGGGGCAATCTTGGGCCCAATGCCCTAATTCTTTGCAGATGTAGCATGGATCCGTCTGTCTAGTTTTCTTTTTCTCCCCGATTCCCCTTGTCCTTCTTTTTTCTGGTAATGCTTCCTCCTCCTCCTCTCATTTTTTCTTGCATGTTAGTAACTTTCACTTCTAATTTGGATAATTTGGCACGAATCAAACAAAATTCACTGGCGTTGTAAGTTTTCAGATCAGTCAGCTTGTTGTCATGATCACCCACCTTCTCAGCAATATAATTCAGATTGTTGTCATGATGACGCACCTTCTCAGCAATATAATTCAGCTTGTTGTTAAGATCACTAACCTTGTTATTCATATCATTCATTCATCTTGTTGTCAAGACCAGACAGCATGTTAACAATCCCATCCAGAGTTGTATTCAAGATACCCATATCTTCTTTATTCGCATATTCTGGAAGATTATACATGCCCAAATCTAATCCCACTGCATCCTGTGACTCTGGCATGGGGGCTCCTACATACCCTTGAGGTGTCACATAGCTGGTGTTGTCCGGAGTATTCATCATTGCTTCTGCCATAATATTTTTTCACGTCTGTCAAGTTCGAAATGTCAAGCAAGACTGATCTTCAAATCCAAGCTCCGCTTTATATACCTGCTGTGGGGCGTGTGCAAAAATACCTGCCTTTTTATACCTGTTGCATCACCTGTAAAGGGCCGTGTGCAAAAATACGATAGACCTACGTTTTTTTTATGCTGACTACACAGGTAATACTTGGCAGCGATTCAAGTTATATATTTTACCTACTTTTTCTACGGGGGGTATAAACGAGAAGAAAAGTCTGGTCCTTTCTTCACAATCGACTATCATGTCAACCCTGATACACACTCACTCTCTGATTTTAGATGGGTATGATTGTTTAGTACGATGGGCACAAAACCACCAAGAATCTCTACCCCCGGAGGCAGAACAAGTATTTCAGGAAGCGAGCACTATCGTGGAAACCCCTCAGGATTTGTGGTTACAATGCCTAACCTTATCACATCATGCGACGAGCATGGGGAGACTAGCTACCATACATTTTCTATGTCGGCATATGAAAACAATTCTGCCCCATAAATGGTACGGACTAAACCTGGCTTTCGGAAAGCCTTACAGTTTCCTGACCCATCCCCAGGCGGCCAAAGTGATTTTACTGTGGCAGGACATAGATGCGATGGAGAAAGTATGTATTCAATACGGAATGAAATACCTGGAAATTTCACACAGGCTAGGAAATCAGTGACTTTTAATACCAGCCTCAATCAAATCTACGAATTACCCCCCGAAGACCGGAGAAGTCCCTGGATGGCCCTAGTAGCGGATCGAATACGATTTCGTCGGAGAATTCGACAGTTAGAAGCTTTGTTAGTTTTTAAGAAATAAAATAAAATCTTGTAATACTACATCAGTGTTATGTTATTGTGTGACGTCATAGATACACTCGGGTTCGGCCTTTCCCCCTTCAACTTTGCTTTGTCACTGTGATGGGGCTTTTTTTGATCACATGATCAAAAGCGATTTTTTTGTGATAGCATATCACAGGTCAGGATTTTTAATCACATGATGGATTATCGATGTTTGCCGCGATATTGGACTATCGTCTGCAATTGTTTATAAATACAGACCCTCCGAGCGTTCTGCATCATTCTGCACTTAGCTGATTGCCTTGAGAAGAAAAGAAGAAGATAGATATGGCTGGAAGATTTTTTTGCGAGGACTTGTACCTCATTCCTGGAATTGTTGTAGAGAACGAATTTGGTCATCAGGAGGCTGGATAATGGGAGGGAGCTTGTGAGGATGAATTTAGCACGTATGCAAGTCAATGACAGCCGTCATCATCGGAGGCCCCACCCTTACAGGAGGGAGGCACCACCAGCACCCCGTTCTTCACCCCCGCCACCGCCCAGACCTGCTACCCCCAACCCACAGTCGCAGGCTCGCAACCAAGGTAGGATCCCGCCCTGGGGGGTTTCCGTCCCCACTCAGGAAATTCTTTGAACTTTGTGTTTGTCAGACCGGGAGGAGAATAATTTTGTTTGAAGACGCTGTCGTCAAAGACCCGCCTGCGTTTTATGCGCGACTCGCCTCTTCGAGAGGAACCTGCCTTGTCCTCTTTGTAGGAACAGAGAAGTCATAATACAGGCGCCCGTGGGACTGCTGAACACAGACGGGGACAGTTCCGACGAGGAATCTTCTGTACAACCCGGCCAGATGGTCCACCGACTCCTGAGGTAGTAGAACCACCTGGACGCAACTCGAATCCAAAATCATGAAAAAAAAACAAAAAAAATAAAAAACAGAAAAATAACCCCCCCCCCCCAAAAAGCCCTTTTAAGGGCTGCCCAATTGTTTCGAAAAGATGCCTACTTAAACAGTCGAAAAACGAAACGTATTGTGTGTATCTTAGAAAAAAAAGATTTTTTTTCCAATTTACAGTCAAAGAAACGATTGTATCTTAGGAAAAAAAGTTGATCTTTTTTTATACAGCCAAAGAAACGAAACGTTTGCGTGTGTGTTCAAAAAGAAAAGAGTACCTTATACAGTCAAAAAAGAAATATTGTGATTCTCTCAAGTTATAACACCAGGTCACTTTTTAAAAATTTTTTATGTTTTCAAGTACGACTTTATTTTCTATGTAACTTAGGCGGCCATGGCGAATCTCGGCAAGATTTTACCCCAGTGAAAAAGGCTTGTAATCCAACATGTAGGTCGTTTAAAGTTGTTTCACATTGTTTATGAATGTGATTAGGTTATCCCTCACCTATATGTTTAATGTCAGCTATGCTAAATAACCCATTTCTGTGTAATTTGAGATAATGTTTTGTCATGTGCTTAAAGTATGGCCTGCTATTCATGTCATCATTTAAAGTCTATCCTAAATAAATCTGTCTTAAAAAAATACATTTTACAAATGACATTAAATATGATTAGAGTATAGGTATCCATATATATAAGAGATATTATTTTGCATTACATTTATAAGAGGCATTGTCTCATGTAATTTAAATCATAATAACAAAATGGGTTTTATTTTCTATACAGTCCTCAACCTGGAAGATATGTTTTGTACCTAACCATCTATATTCCATTCTCTATGAAGTGAAGCCTGGCTGCTGGTCTTCCTTTGGAAATACACAGTAAATCAATTATGATAAGAACAAAAACAAAACTTGAATCTAAAAGTTTCAATGAGATATCATTTTAATTTATTTGATTATTATTATTAAGATAATTATTAGTTTTATTTTAAATGTTTATATTTTTAAAATGGATAAAAAATAAATCTGATAATGGAAATCTATACTATAAAGATAGCAAGTTTTTTTTATCTTTAAGTGCTGATAAATTTCTGAATTTTCCATTAAATATTGACATTATATCACAGGGGAAAGAAAAAAAAAACTACTTGAGTGTTTCTACTACCCCCAGAGATCTGCTTATGAGTGCATGGGGATTGCGGTGAACCTTCTCTCCTGTTTTAAACAGACTTTAGAGTATGACAGATAAAAAGGTACTTTTTTTTCTTCTTTATTTTACATCACATGAAAACACACAATTAATGATGATGATGAAGAATGTACACATGTTTTTCATAAGTGTGTACAAATTGTTCAATATAATGTCTATAATGAATCCAATTTTCTTGGGCTAGTCCACAGGCAATCTTGTAAGAAAAAGCATAAGTCTGGTAAAGTAAACTTTCCCCATTTCTTGTAAACAGGCTAACCAGTGATACAGACTGAGATATGATCTCGGATATAAATCGTCGTTGAAATGAGGTTCAAAACAACGAGTACTCATTGTCTCTACGTTGATACTGACATCTAATTTCTTAATCCCAAAGTTTTGGAAATGAAAGGGATTTTTAGTTTTATCTCCATTAAAGGCTGCATTCTCCACAAAGCCTAAAATGAGACGTTTAGGCATCTGGCCTTGAAACAGATGCTCCGTAATCTTAGACTGGGTCCCTGTGCCAATGGTAAAAGTTTTCACTTCCACTCTTCTCAAGGGATATTTTGCTCTGTGGGTGTTCAAACTTTGATTAATGGTATTCATCATGACTGCTGTGGGTTTGACTTTTCTCACCCACAAGATCATACTCAATATTTTCACTTTTCCTGTACTTCCTCCTTTGATCATCATGTAGAAAGAGGGTCTAGCTCGATTAAATCTCAAACGGACGTCCACTCCATTGGGTAGAAATCGATCTTGTTGAAACAAATCCAAATGTAAACCATCCAGCAAACTGATTTTCTTACTCCCGTCGATGGCTTGGTGACGTCTTTCTAAATCCTTCGTTTTTAGAATTTTTTTTTGTCCGATAACTCGTGAGGATGGGTTGGTTAATGGTCACTGTATCGGCACCACCATTTTGACCCGGAGTTACATTAAAGGTTTTATTTTGAGCTACACCAAGGTCATCTAACCCCACTTCGTCCATGTGTCCTGCCGTATCGTTTTCCCACAGACTACAGGCCCTCATCTGTGTTGGTAAGATAATAATTTCTCCAAATAAGCTTTGTAAGGATAGGTATCCGTCCCCGGAGTCACTATTTTCCCATTCAGACTGACATCGATTTCCGTAAACATGGAATGCCTTTTATCCCAAAAAATAATCCATATAAATACGAAAATCCAATTAATTTTCTCAACGTTTTTCTCTCGATTCAAATAACCTGCCATGTTTATATTCGGAACTCTCTAGATTGTTCCTAGTAAATGCACTATGAGAGTTATAGCACGTGTTCCTTTCTGCTACATTACGAATACACGGAACGAATTCTATCGTTAAACCGGGTCTGTAGGACAGCTTATGCGATAGTAATGCGTCCGGCGTCCGTCCGTCTGTAAGCAATTTTTCAAAATGCTACTCCTCCTACAGTTTTGGTCTGATTTCAATATAACTTGGCACACAAGTAGACTACACTAAGATACATAATTCTATGTATCGGTTTTTGATTTCGACGAACGGTGTTGGCGATGTTACTAAAAATAGAATTTTCTGTAAAATTCTTTCAAAATGCTACTCCTCCTACAGTTTTGGGCTGATTTTAATATAATTTGGCATATAAGTAGATTACACTAAGATACATAATTCTGTATATTGGTTTTTGATTACGACGAACGGTGTTGGCCTTGTTACTAAAAATAGAAATTTGTGAAATTCTTTCAAAATGCTACTCCTCCTACAGTTTTGGTCTGATTTTAATATAACTTGGCACACAAGTAGACTACACTAAGATACATAATTCTGTGTATCTGTTTTTGATTTCGATGAACGATGTTGGCGTTGTTACTAAAAATAGAAATTTCTGTGAAAGTCTTTCAAAATGCTACTCCTCCTACAATTTTGGTCTGATTTTTTATAACTTGGCACAAAAGTAGACTACACTAAGATACATAATTCTGTATATCGGTTTTTGATTTTGATGAACGGTGTTGGCATTATTACTAAAAATAGAAAATTTCTGTGAAATTCTTTCAAAATGGTACTCCTCCTACAAATTTGGTCTGATTTCAATATAACTTGGCACACAAGCAGACTACAGTAAGATACATAATTCTGTGTATCGGTTTTTGATTTTGATGAACGGTGTTGGCATTGTTGCTAAAAATAAAAATTTCTGTGAAATTCTCTCAAAATGCTACTTCAAATAAAGTTTTGGTCTGATTTCATTATAACTTGGCACACAAGTAGACTACACTAAGAAACATACTTCTGTGTATTGGTTTTTGATGAACGGTGTTGGCGTTGTTACTAAAAATAGAAATTTCTGTGAAATTCTTTCAAAATGCTACACCTCCTACAGTTTTGGTATGATTTCGATATAACTTGGCACATAAGTAGACTAGACCAGTCCTGTTTATTCTTACGATTTCGCTGTATTTTGTACGGATTTTTCGTCTAAAATACGTCTCACGTTTTGCTTTTATGAAAATACGGAAATTTGAAATACGTTCATTTGGAACTTAGCAGTTAGTTTTCGTTTTGATATGTCTTCTTTTCACGCATTTGAGTCGATTAATCGGAGAAGAATTTCAAACACCTAAGTGATGTCGGGTTGCCAAAAAGATGTGGTATTATAAAATGACAATGACCATGTTGTTTAACCAATTTTTTTTTATCAGTATAGTATAGTTGATCTCTTTTAATATATGTAAAATCGACGGAAATTTAAATCTTACTGGCAAATCTCACGGAAAAATCTAATCAAAAATACTGAGAGACGACGATATGGGTAAACAGGTCTGCTAGACTAAGGTACATAATTCTTTGTATCCGTTTTTGACTTCAATGAACATTATTACCTTGGTTAATAAAAATAGCAATTTCTGTTACTCTCAAAATGCTTCTTCAAATACAGTTTTAGTCTGATTATAATATAATGTGGCATGCAAGTAGACTACACTAAGAACATAAAGAATTATTCAAGGATCATTATTCTATTTATTGCTGTTGTAAAGTTTCAATTCCCAACCGCTTAAGTTCTTTCCTCTTCCTTTGCTATAAAAACAAATCAGTAGAGCTTTAGTCTCGTCAGAGACTTCTGGTTTTTTGCTACATTACGAATACACGGAACGAATTCTATCGTTAAACCGGGTTCGTAGGACAATATCATTTCAACGATAGAACTTTCTATCTAAGGTGACCCATTTGAATTGCTGATAATGTTGGTAAATTTTCACCTTCACTCTAGATCCTGTAAGAGGGCATGGGATTTTGACTCTTTTTTTCCAACCACGCATTCTCCATGGAATATCCTGGATGATTTTCAAAGAAATCCATGATGGCTCCTATTTTAGTTTTCATCCACCCTCCTTGCATGTACATAACCTGACTAATGGGACTCTCACAATACCAACGATACTGCATCTTTGAAACAAAACACGTCTGACTTGGCCAGTGTCCTTTTTCAGAATGAGAGAGGCTTTGATATACCTCTTGCTAAAAAACCCACTTCTCTATTTTTTAAAGTCATTTTTTAAAAAAAAACAACAAAAGGTTAAAAGTGTTTATAAGATTTCATTCAAGTAAAATACGTAAAAGTCAAATGATTTAGTGTCCAGTGCATCGGCATAATGGACAATTTCTGTAGCAGGTCACTGTGAACTTCTCCATACATTTTTCACAGCAGGTATATTGACGGCATTGTCCGCATTTCCATTTTCCTTGAGTCTTTTCTTGGCAGCAAGTCATACATTCCTTTAAAGATCTGTCCCTGGTCATTTTCACCCATCGGGGAGGTGGTATATTCTCAATTTTGTTCTGCCATATGAAATATTTAATGCACCAGCTACAGCCACAATCCTTCAAACTAGGGGGATCATCTATGAACCAATGTGGAAATTGCATTTCACAATGCTGGCAAATCCTATAGGTTCTATGATGCCATCCCGGATAGTCATACACTGTGAATTCTTCATAATTCCTCGTGCTCTGATCACAGTAATGACACATATATTTTTCTTCCTCGTACAAATAGATCATTCTCCATGTGAAAATCATGATGGATATAATGAGCGCAGGGGTACTCCAAGCTCCGCTTTATATAGTCATTTTGTAAGGTCGTGTGCAAAAATGAGTTGGACCAACGTTTTTGCTCATGTACGATTTCTGGACGTTTTTAAATCATATGCTTGTGAAAATGAAGTATGCGGAAAAGTGTTCAAATACAGAGCTAATTCGAAATGGCATAACGTAATGTGCGGGAAGAAAGATCCTTGGAGGTATTGTCAGACCCACTTCCGGGAGGTACTTGCCAATGGAAGTCAAAGACTTATTTTTAAGTGCCATGTTTGCAACGCAGATTTTAAAGCAAAACAATACCTATCAGAACATATGAAATATTCACATACTGAAACGGATCGTTACAAATGTCATAAATGCACAATGACATTTGCTCATAGCAAAATGTTCAATAAACATAAGGAAGTTTGCTGACTGAACTCTTAAAAATGACTCCTTGATAGATGGGGAGATCTCGTTAAAATGTATGAGTTAACGGAAATTATGAGACAGAAAGAAGATAAAGATTTTACAGAGTTACTAAATAGGCTTCGTGAAGGTCTGCACTCAGATGATGATGTTAGAAAGTTATGTTCAAGGCAACATTGTTTTGACAAAGGTAAGGATCCTGAAAAATTGCCTCATTTGTTAACGACAAATGTAAAAGTTAATGACCACAACATGACAGGATTTCGAAGTGCTCCTTTTGAAAAAAAGTGTGTTATCCAAGCAATTGATTTTGTCTCTGGAGATGTGGCTAATGATGTGAAACAGAAGATTTTGAATCAAATATCAAATGACCCATCTAAAACAATGGGTCTGTTTAAGGAACTCTATTTTGTAGAAGAGTTGCCTGCAGAAATTTGTATTAACATTGAAGTGCATGATCGTCTGACTAATGGTGCACCATGTATAGTGAAAAAATTTGATTTCAAAGTTGAAAATTCCATCAGATGTAGTATTGTGTGGGTTCAATTTGAACTGGAGGATATTAGAGCTTCTAACAAAATGAAATTCTCCAAATATTATAATGATGCAATATCAAAATCATGGACTCCAATTCTTGAAGTTTCCAAAACATTTACTGTTGGAAGAAACAAGACCTGTCATGTATGTAAAAGACAATTTCCATTGCGATTGGCCTGTGCCAAAACAATACATAATAAAGCTCAAGGCTCTACTATGAAAAAAGCTGTCTTGAATTTAGGAAAAAGAAAACAGGAACATTTGCATTATGTTGGTTTAAGTAGGGTTCGAAGTTCACACGACTTGCATATTTTAGAATTGAATGATAAGAAAATAATTTAGAATTGAATGATAAGAAAATAGCTGTCTCCCCTAAAGTTATTGATGAAATGATGAAATGAGACGGCTCCGTGAGCATGCATATCTGTCACTCTTTTTACCAAATCTTCAGAACATTACAAGTGATGTGAAAATAATATTTCATAATTCAGTATAACTACCTGGTTTATGAAAACGAAACTATAGGTATGCAACTATACTCAACAAAAAACGAAACGCATAATCAGATTAAATATGATAATCTAAGTTTTCAGTTTAATACTTAATTTTTTTAAAAGTGAATTTAGAGGGTTTTGATAAAAATCTACTTGTATACTGAAAATGAATTGTTTGAAATATGCTCCTTGGTATTAATCAAACATTTTTGATAAGCAAGTGTGACTTTTCAAAAATTGTGCAATGTGTAGACCTAGGGTCAGGGATTCATGTGTGGTAGGAGCACTCCTGATTATCGCTGAATATTACTGATTAGTTGACATACATTTTTGTTCCCCTACCCTGCTTATGGGTATTAATTAAACAAACCAAACAATTGCTAAGTGTGTATTTATGATTAGCATTGGTGCCTCTTTCAAAATTGTGAATGCAATAGCATCTAGCTTAAAACATGAACCAAATTCAATTATTTGAATGTTGTTGCATGATGCTCAGGTGACCTATAAGGCCCGTGGGCCTCTTGTTTTTCTTGTTGTAGTCCGAACAGCATTGCATTTGTCGGTTTCATTTTGTTATATAAAAAATATCTTAGAAGTTTTGATGGATCCGTTGTATTTCTGCGTACAAACACTTTGTGAATATACTTGGAGGCAACTCAAAATCTGTAAAATGTTTAACAGTAGACACTATTTCTTTGGTGAGTAGAGAAGACTCGGTAACGTTGGAAATCGTCATCGTCAGAGGACCAAACAAACTCAGATTTTGCGTAGGGATTGGACAGACGCCGTTTTGTCCTACTGGAACCTTCTTTTTTCTTTTCTTAAAATGGAACATTTGTGGATAGCAGACCTTGTCGGTTCTCATTCTCCTCTTTCCTGAAAAGAGTATATGAGGTGAAGTGTAATTGATTTGTATTAAAATTTAGAATAACATTAATTCAAACACATCAGTTGTAAAATCCTGTAAGTGCATGGTTATTTTAAAAATAAAAAAAATACAACCGTTATTTAAGGTTATGTTATAATATTACGTTTTTTTTGTCTTTCTGAAATTCCAATGATATTTCTTTGCTTGCATTAATTTACAGTATCTTTATAACAACAAAAACTTTCTTTTTCAATACTTTTCACAAATTAGGTTCCGTATTCTGAGTCGGAGGAATGGCATCCTGACTGGATGGAATCTCCTGACTTTCCTCAGCGATTTCAAAAGGCTCACTAAAAGAGGACAAGTCTAGCTGCATCCTTTCTATCTTCTTTTTCAAGCACCCATTTTCTTTTTTCACGAAATCATAGTTCTTCTTCATCTGATATTTCGCCTTACAGAGGTCAGCACCTCATCTCCCGAGAATTCTTTTTCCATGGCCTCTGCCAGGCGTTCAATCTCCTCCTGAGAACCGATTGTTCTTTTTCCATGGCCTCTGCCAGGCGTTCAGTCTCCTGAAAACCGACTGTTTTTTTTTTCATGGCCTCTGCCAGGCGTTCAGTCTCTGTAATTCCCAACACCTGCTTGAAGTCTTTCTAATATGCCACTTATTTTGAGCGTAGATGACTTTATACTTTTATCATCCATATTGTCTCCTGAGAAAAGAAATTTAGAACTATTATATGGTCCCCGTAGCCAACAACAAGTAAAATCTAAGTCTTTCATGCAAACTTACATAATCATTTATACATGTATTGATTCTTCAATAAATTCATAAGGGGTACATTTACCGTTTATACTCGCCTATAAGTCGGTTGTATTTTATAAGCTTATATATCATAGGACTGACCTCATATAATACCATTCATTTCATTGCTGGTCTATAAGTCGAACATAGAGTTTTGGACCAGAAATTAACTCCCAAAAATCCGACTTATAGGCGAGTATATACGGTATTACTCCATTGAACCCTTAGCTCATTCTTTATATACATCTTTACTTCAGTCAAAATACAATTTACAATCATTAAATTCCTGGAAAAATTTTATATATACGAGGGCCATTTAAAAATTACGCGGAATGTGGCTATGACTGTGGATTATTTACTCTTACAGACGTCATATATGTATAAAATTTCAAATAAATATGTATCTTAAAGATTCCAATAAATTTTGGGCAAAATTTCTGTTTTTTAAAAAAATCTACTAAAATTATCGGTATGTTGATATCGTTGATGGAGAGGTACGGCGCACGACAAAAAATTGAAGCAAAAGCATGCGGATTCAAAAATTTTGACTAATTGATTTTCTAAAATTAACGATATTTTTCAACAATTTTCTCAAATGTATCTTTAAATTGTTCTCTCATTATGTATTTAGATTTCGAACGTAATAGTTGAAGTACTTACAGAAATATAGTGATTTTTCCCTGATTCCCGTGAGACCGAGTGTGAAATTGACGTCACCTGCATTGACGGCGCATCACACTTTTGTTTAAATATGTGTAATGCTCGAGATATCGGCAACAAAGATCCAAAATATGCATAATAAAACATGAAGTAAACTAGGATATTCGTGACATTCGTCCACAAATAGCAAATTGAGATTTTAGACAGTTATCAATTTCAATCTCAGGGCCAGAAGGGCTATTAAAAACAATTATAAGGAATGTTTTGTTGTGGAAACAGTGAAAGAATATGTTAATAATTCACGGTTATAATATTTTGATATTACAGTTTTAAAAACATGGAGAAAAAGAAATCGAGAAAGAGGCACTTTTTTGTGCGCAATAAATATAATAAAACGTTTTTTCAATATACTGTAGCTATCCGGTCTATCAATGTAATTTTTTGAGAGCTTCTGTCTGCAGCTAGCCAAAAACAATATATATATGTACGCCTCAGATCTATCGAACCAGGCGCATAAAATAACTAATTTTTGTTGTGTTTTAACCAAAGAAAATTTAAAATATATATCAAGAACTTTGGGTTCGATAAGATAATAAAATGAACCCTATTGCCTCTAAAATATTCAAATAGAACTTTCGGGTTATGAAATTCATTTCCTTTCTTTGAGAAAATTTTCAGGTATTCAGGTATTAAATAATTTGTCATAACAAATTACGAAAATATACTGCTGCGTCCATAACAAATAATGTTGTTTTTCAATACCAAGAAGTAAAATTTATTTGCACAGACCCATAGAAAGCAATTAAGGTTTGGGGCGTCGGGTATTATCAGCCAAACGTTTTCATACAGGAGCATTAACTTAAAATCCTGGACAAATCACAAAAAGGTTGTCAAACGTTATTAAAGGGGCACACACATAAATAACTTAAGTTATGTTTATCGTGAGGTAATCTATATACTCAGGTAAATGAGGGGAGGTAGCACGTTAACCCCCACCCGGTTAATTTTTACCATACAACCATAGTGAATGCCATATTGTCTGCAGTGAGAAATTGAAATAAATAGATGATTGATTTACATTTTGTTTAATTACTACTGATTTATTATAATTTTAATCAAAATTAGTTTGATTTATTTCAATTTATTTTTATTCGGGCATTGAGACACCCAACTTCTCGTCATCCGAGCTGTCGTCAGATATTACATTACATCTCCGACAGTCATTTGAGGCCGGAGACTGACTGCAGCTGGATGTCATCCAACCATCAGATGGATTTTGCATGTTCTCTAGAAATGAGAAAAAATAAACAGTACTCCGATTCCAAAGATAAAGACATGGTGGCTCCTCCTCGGAAAGATTCTTCCTCGCAGATAGGTTATTGAGGCCAATGTGTTGTATTTTTTCGAAGAGAGACACATCTATGTCCTTCATCAAGTTATCAAACACTTTCCGTAAGAAGGTGGGGGGGGGGGTTCAATATATGCGGTTACAACTTGTCTAAATGTTTAAAAAATGAATGAAAATAAAATCCTTGTTTTTGCATGATTACGGATATTAAAATTAACGAAATTAATTTGAAAATACATATATTTATATACATTAGAATCTTTATACCCCCCCCCCCCCCCCCACCTCCTTTTATTTTTTTAAATTATAAATTGAGAAAACTCACTTGTTCATTTGTTCCATTCTGCTAAAGAACTTCCACAAAAAATATATGATAATAAAATGTAGCTAAAAAAGTATATGAAGATTCCAAGAGAAGAAGAAGGTTTAGGGGATATATTCCTTTTATAGTGTTTGTTCGCATTTCAATTTTGCCTACCATTTCAAACTCTTCCAATAAAAAAATTAAGTATCCGCAATATTTTACATATATAGGCCATCGACGTTGTTTAAAGGTTATACATATATTTCTGTATAACTTGACATATATTTTGATAACTTGGACACCCTGATCGGTTTTCATTACTGTAAATTCATGAAACGTAGTGATTTTATTTTAAAACTTGCCCTCGAAAGAATAAAACCGGTTCTTAATAAATATAATTCAATTAAACAAACACAAAATTATTTTCATGTAACTTCTTAAAATAATTGAATGAAACAAAAATAAAATTTGAAATTATTCCCTTGTGACTTTTGTAAAAGCGCTCAAGCGAGCCTTAATATAATCATTAGGGTCTTTTTCCTTCGGAAGACCCTACTGTTATTCTATTGTTTCTTATTATTCTTTTTTTTTTCCCGCTCGATTTTTGACAGGCGATTTCTCAAAGACCTTTGGACTGGTCGTTATGAAACTTTCAGGATAGTTAGCTTGTAGTTAAACCTATTTAAACCTGTTTTCAGTTTTTTGATGCATGCCTTCATTTGTGAGTTATTGCCCTTTAATTGAAAATTTTTGATGTACGTTTCCACTGAAAATCTCAAAAATGACATAAGATATTTACACGAAAGTTGGAGAACTTGTAGCCAATACAGTGTAGCTGTGCCCAACGATAAAATTATATAGCTGATTTCTTAACGTTTTGAAGCTATAAAACGGCAAATTTTAGTAATTTTTTTTCTTTGAATTTTTGCTACTTTTTGTGTAATAACTTTTAAACCGAGAATAATTTGGTAAGAAATATATTACAAAAGTTGTGGGTAATTACGAGAGCTTTCATATTTGATTAACGAAAAGGGGCTGGCCCCTATAATTAGGGGTTAATAGCTCATACACGCTTTTTTTCTGATAGCTAAAAATATTGGTATATTATGAAAAAGTTTGACTGAAATAATTTCGAACTTATAAAATATTGTCATTTGATATAAAAAGAAATAAACTTCCAGCTATATTTAATTGTTTTTTTTATAAAACAAGTACGTATGTGAGAAACCTTTCAGGAACAAGTTGTCTACTATAGCCAGCCAAGCCTTTACTGCATACATGTGCACATTTTTAGTTGATGCATCTAAAAGATATAGTTTTGATTCGGTGTTTCTTTGTTTTCTTTTTATTCAAATAATTTTAAAATGTGACGATGTACACAACAATAATAAGTACCTAGCTTAGAGGATTTTTTCGCGCTTGTTTGTAAACAACGCGCGGCATTGTGGGAATAAATAGGAAGGTACTAAAGACGCGATGTACTAAACACTGATTTGACCTGATTCAAATTTGTCTGTAAATGTTCCAAACAATTGAATTTTTGTATAGCATATGCCTCGAAGTAATAAAGTCTGTACATAAGTAATTTAAAATACTCAATATTACCATTTAATTAAAAATTAAAACGTCAGGTAAATATCAGGTCTATAGTATATCCCGTTTTTAGTGTGCCCCTTCGCAGTTCGACGTCGGACACATGTTTGCCGTTTACAAACTGAAAATAGAATGATTTGTGAAGTTGAACATTTTCTCACAAAGAATCCGTTTGTAGACATGCACACTCATTTAATCTGCAGCTACGAAGTACTTTGTCACTTCTCTGTAACATTATTCTAAGCAGAATTATCCCGATTCATATATTCTAAGAATCTTGTGTGAATTGTTTACGAGGAAAACTGTCACATTAACAAGGATGAACACTCTTGACTCTGCTTCGGATTTCCCAGTGATAATTGTATCGAGTGATGAAAGAGCTGACGGCGACATTTTAATGTATGATTGGCTTGGACCATTGGAATGAAGGTTAGAATATTTCTATTACTTTAAAATTTACACTACTGATTACATGACAGTGACATACATTGATGTTATTAGAAATACACAGACACACCGATATATTATCTGTTTTACAGTTCAGACGCTCTCTGTTCGCCTTGTAAATCCCCACAGCTTTATATCTTATTTTTTTTAAATTTGAGGATGTAATTTCAACAGCCCTACTATCTATCATAGTGATCATACTCTATAATTCAAACTGCACTTAATGTTTCAGAATATATTCAACTAATATTATATATTGACAGTGTGACTGTAAGGGTGAGGGCAGATACTTATTTAGTTTTAATTTAGATTGTGCTTGTCAAGCTGCATTTGACATTTGGTGCATCCATGCTCAGTGTTCACACTGAGAGTTTATTCAAATGTTTAATACGAATGAATTCACTGCTCGTTAAATTACTTCCCATTAGCTCCATGGGAACATGAGTAAGGATAGCTAATTCAAATTCAATAGACATGAATTTTGAATGTAGCTTAAACATTATAAAGAAGCTAAGCACTGTGGGTCCAAAGTATACTGCGGAAAAATTGTGTGGAGCAATGTAACAAGTCACAATCTTCTTTTGCCAAGGTGTTATCATAAGAGCTCGCATTATGGGCAGGGATTTGTGCTGCTGTCTGGACTCGCTATAAATAGATGTTCAGAGTTCTTGAAATCTTTTTTTCGCTGTCAGTCATTTGGACCGACTGCCATGTGAAGTTTGTCAGTCCAGACAGATTTCTATCAGTCCAAAATAAATTCAATAAAAACATGAAAAAAATTGTATTTAAATTTTATGATTGATAAACACGGCGTCTGTATGAACACTGCACACTTCTTACCCTAGCACCGTCAAGAAACTTGTTTTAACAGTTAACCAATAGTTTGGCGCAAGTTAGAATAATCTGTCACGGAACAAGTCCTCACAACAGTAATACTAGCAATGTAGCAAATAGTTACAGAATTGCTCCTAAACGAAGGAAAGGATATGCACTGGAAATAACTTCAAAATTAATTACAACAAACCAATTTTTAAGGTCGCGTATGTCTTTAAACCTAAATTATGATCCAAATAAAGACGATAATTCAACTGATTTTCTTTACGTTTTTTTCTCGCTTCTTACTCGCCATGTTTGCATTCAGAACTCTCTGGAATCTTCGTAGGAAATGTAGTGAGTTCGAGTCATTGCCGGTGTTTATTTTGCGACATAGTGAATATACGGAACAAATTAGAACATTGTCTCCAAATTTGCACTTGTATTTATCAAGAAGCCATTACAACATGCAGAAAAAGAGTTTGAAAGATAACGATTGATCGATTATAGGGAATTTGTTCGAAATTTAGTAGGATTTTCGCAAGTTCTCTGTCAACACCGTCCGGTCATTTGGACTGATACAGAACGGAAAGTAATCGGTCCTTGGTTGTTTCTATCGGTTTTGCCGACAGGACCGAAAGATTTCAAGAACTCTGATGTTCTCAAAAAGTCTTAATTATTTAATATCATACTTTACTGACAAAAAAGGACAAATATTGCTCAGTTAAATTGCAAAAGAAATT
The DNA here is from genome assembly GCF_032062105.1 of Saccostrea cuccullata. Lineage (NCBI taxonomy): Eukaryota > Metazoa > Mollusca > Bivalvia > Ostreida > Ostreidae > Saccostrea > Saccostrea cuccullata. Next base: position 17,577 of record NW_026932562.1, read on the forward strand.
TGTTTAAAAAAATTGTAATAATAGAAAGTTTGCTTTTTTGTTTGATAAGACTGCTGTAATGGTTTAATGTTTGTTTATTTGCCTTAATCATACATTTTTCAGTCATTTCATGGTGCCACCACTTGGGATGGTATTAGCTGCAAATATAGACTTGTACTCAGCACTTATTGCCTTTAAGAAGTATGAGATCCATTTTGTGCTAACACCTACCGTGACACAGAATCTTGGTTTATGCAGTCTCATAGGAGTAACCTGTCTAAAGCATTTAGCAATGGGATTGGAACCTGCGACGTAAGGTTCAGCTTCTTATTGATACTTTGATTTATAATATTTATTTGAGAATTTCACTCATTCACATACTTAGAGATGTTGATATATATTGTTGAATAGCATCAATTTAGACCTTTACTTAGCTAAGTAAACATGTACTGTGAGGTTTTTAAGGTCTCATTCATTTTATATGCCAGATGCATGTTAAGGAACATTACTGCATAAATGTTTTTGTCTTAAATTTGAAGCTCTTTACTAATATAGAGATATGTTAGTGTTAAACCTCTTCAAATTAGGGTAGACCTTTACTTTATACCCAGCAATGTGAGTGTGTTGTGTGAACTTGTGTTAGCGAGACAGTGTGTTGTATGAATTTGTGTTAGCAAGGCAGTGTGTTTTGTGAACTTAATTGTGTAAGCCTGACAGTGGGTTGTGTGAATTCTTGTTAGCTTGACGATGTGTTGTGTAAACTCGTGTTAGCGGGACAGCGTGTTGTGTGAAATCGTGTATAAAGTGTAAGTGTGACAGTGTGTTGTGTAAACTCGTGTTAGCTAGACAGAGTGTTGATTGAACTCGTATTAGCGAGACTTCGTGTTGTGTAAACTTGTGTTAGTGAGACTGCGTGTTGTGTAAACTCGTGTTAGCGAGACTGCGTGTTGTGTAAGCTCATGTTAGCGAGACAGCGTGTTGTGTGAACTCTTATTAACGAGACAGCATGTTGTGTGAGTTTGTGTTAGCGTGACAGTGTGTTGTGTGAACTTGTTATCCTGAAAAATTGTCGTGTGAACTGGTGTTAGAGAGATTGCATATTGTGTGAACTCGTGTTAGTCAGACTGCGTGTTATGTGAACTCGTGTTAGCGATATTGCATGTTTTTAGCTCTACTGGTCAGAGACCAGAAGAGCTTATGCGATAGTAATGCGTCCGTCGTCCGTCCGTCTGTCTGTCTGTCTGTCCGTCTGTCTGTCTGTAACAATTTTTCAAAATGCTACTCCTCCTACAGTTTTGGCTTGATTTCAATATAACTTGGCACACAAGTAGACTACACTAAGATACATAATTCTGTGTATCAGTTTTTGATTTCGATGAACGGTGTTGCCATGGTTACTAAAAATAGAAATTGTTGTGAAATTCTTTCAAAATGCTACTCCTCCTACAGTTTTGGTCTGATTTCAATATAACTTAGCACACAAGTAAACTACACAAGGATACATAATTTTGTGTATCGGATTTTGATTTCGATGAAAGGTGTTACCGTGGTTACTAAAAATAGAAATTTATATGAAATTCTTTCAAAATGCTCCTACAGTTTTGGTCTGATTTCAATATAACTCGGCAAACAAGTACTTTACACTAAGATAGATAATTCTGTGTACCGGTTTTTGATTTCAATTGAACGATCTTTCCGTGGTTACTAAAAATAGAAATCTGTGAAAATCTTTCTGTCTGTCTGTCCGTCTGTCTGTCTGTAAACAATTTTTCAAAATGCTACTCCTCCTACAGTTTTGGTCTGATTTCAATATAACTTGGCAAACTAGTAGTCTACACTAAGATACATGATTCTCTGTATCGGTTTTTGATTTCGATGAATGGTGTTGCAGTGGTTACTAAAAATAGAAATTTTCAAGAAATTCTTTCAAAATGCTACTCCTCCTACAGTTTTGGTATGATTTCAATATAACTTGGCAAGCAAGTAGTTTACACTGAGATACATAATTCTGGGTATCGCATTTTGATTTCGATGAACCGTGTTGCCATGGTTACTTAAAATAGAAATTTCTATGAAATTCTTTCAAAATGCTACTTCTCCTATAGTTTAGTCTGATTTCAATATAACTTGACACACGAGTAGACTACAATAAGATACATAATTATGTATATTAGTTTTTCACTTCAATGAATAGTGTTGCCATGGTTACTAAAAATAGAAATTTCTGTTAAATACTCTCAAAATGCTACTCCAAATACAGTCTTAGTCTGATTATAATATAAAGTGGCATGCAAGTAGACTATAATAAGAACATAAAGAGACTTAATCAAGGATCATTATTATATTTATTGCTGTTGAAAAGTTTCAGTTTCAATTTCCAACTGCTTCAGTGTCGACAGAGACTTCTGGTTTGAATTTGTGTTAGCGTGACAGTGTGTTGTGTGAACTCGTGTTAGCGTGACAGTGTGTTGTGTGAAATGGTATTAGGATGACAGTGTGTTGTGTGAAATGGTATTAGGATGACAGTGTGTTATCGCAACAGCCTCTGGTGCGAACTTGTGTTAGTGAATAGTGAGACAGCCTGTTTTTTGAATTTGTGTTAGCGTGACAGTGTGTTGTGTGAACTCGTGTTAGCCTGACAGTGTGTTGTGTGAAATGGTATTAGAATGACAGTGTGTTGTGTGAAATGGTATTAGGATGACAGTGTGTTATCGTAACAGCATTTGGTGCGAACTTGTGTTAGTGATTAGTGAGACAGCCTGTTTTGTGACTTTGTGTTAGCGTGACAGTGTATTGTGTAAACTCGTGTTAGCGTGACAGTGTATTGTGTAAACTCGTGTTAGTGAGACTGTGTGTTGTGTAAACTCATGTTAGCGTGACAGTGTGTTGTGTGAATTCATCTAAGCGTGACAGTGTGTTGCGTGTACTTGTGTTAGCTAGACAGTGTGTTGTATGAACTCGTATTAGCGAGACTGCGTGTTGTGTAAAACTTGTGTTAGCGAGACAGCGTGTTGTGTGAACTTGTGTTAGCGAGACAGCGTGTTTGTGAATTCGTGTAAGCATGATAGTGTGTTGTGTGAACTCGTGTTAGCCTGATATTTTGTTGTGTGAAATTGTATTAGCGTGACAGTGTGTTGTGTGTTAGTGTGACAGCGTGTGGTGCGAACTTGTGTTAGTGCGAAAGTGTTTTTCAGTGATGTGATGGCGAGCTGTGTGATAGCCTAATGGCGTCTTTTGTGTCGGTAAGATGGCACGCTTTTATGAAAGTGCTATTGAGCTTTAGCAAGTGGCCCTATCTGGACACGCCTTATTATAATTGATCAGTTCTCAGATATACAGTGAATTACCGGTATTATTGTCACCATGAAATCAGCATTTACAGTTGCAATTACCTAGTTAGTAATCATAAGATATTGGTTTGCCAGTTTTAAAATTATGGTGTTCCAATGATGTGAAGTTGCAGTGTGTTAGAATGTTAATTTCAACAGACTGCCACTCCAATGCAGCTTTAAACAACACGCTGCTGTGTTAACACAAAACAAAATATCATGCAAACACAACTCTAAACAATCTGTTGAGTGTTAGCTTCACTGCATGTTGGATTCAGTGTGCTGGCATATTATCACTGACGTACATGGTAGCACATTGTCACCTCGTGCTAGTATGTTGTCATAAATACTCTAGCACATTATCCTAAACCCACTAGTGCATGATTACTTTGCACTTGTATGTTGTCTTATTAGGGGATAGCATAAATGACTGCCTTAATTGGTGTAAACTTCTTTTAATTGATGAAAGAGTACATTAAAATTTACAAATTATACACAGAAAATGTGACAATATCTTATCTCTCAATTTGATAATCTAATTTATAATCTCATGAATTGCACTTTTTATTAGTAAAAGAATTATAAATTAAAAAATTTCAATTTCTTTTGGATAGGTGTGACTCATCTGAATACTGAATTTTGATACCAAGCATGACCATGATTTGCCAGAAGATCATCTGTTTCGATATGACATGGAATAAACAGCATAGTGAAAATAAGTCAAGTTTTGGTTTGTGAAGACAATTTTTAAACACACTGTGTATCATTTTTAAATTTTGATTTGACAAAATAAATCCACAAATATGAACATATCAATTGCTCTCAGTTTTTCAAGTGAAATAGTTTTTGTAACAGAAATACATGTACCAGTAATTACATTGGAATAAATGTTATTATGTTCCCCAAACGAAGTTGGGGAACATATTGTTTTTACTCTGTTTCTTATTATTATTATTATTATTATTATTATTCCTGGGAAAATTTTGTCCTTGAGTGATCTTGTAAACTACACATCCGACTAAGGTAAAATGTTTTTAGGGTCAGTAGAAATGTTATGTAGATTTGCCGAACAAAGGTCATTTTGCGCGCACGTGCTTGCAAGAGCGTGCACGTGCAACACGTGAAATGACCGATTTAATTGATATAGGCGTAACTTTTTAAATTTTTGATGAAATGCTTTGAAACTCATAATGTAAGGATATATTAGTAATATAGACAAGATGACATGGTCAAAGTAGCAAGATCTCACGCGCATGCACGTGCGCTTTGCTCTGATTGGCTGAAACTAAAGTCTCAATATCTTTCTTGTTTTTTGACGAAATCCTTTGAAATTTTGAACATAGCCATGCATTAGGATATCCTACAACAGGAAATATAGAAATTATAATGAAAACACGTGCATGCATGTGCGCTGCAATCTGATTGGCTGAAACTTTAAATAGCCATAACTCCCTTGGTTTTCAACCAAACAGGATGGGATTCGGAACATAGATATATAAAATGGACTTCTACAAGAAGGTATGGTCACCATGCACATGCATACACGTACGTGTACGTGAGCTGCAATCTGATTGGCTGAAACTTTAAACAGTTATAACTCCCTTGGTTTTCAGCCAAACAGGATGGGATTTGGAACATAGATATATATAATGGACTTCTACAAGAAGGTATGGTCACCATGCACATGCATACATGTGAGTTAAGTGCGCTGCAATCTGATTGGCTGAAACTTTAAACAGTTATAACTCCCTTGATTTTCAACCAAACGGGATGGGATTTGGAACATAGATAGATTTAATGAACTTCTACAAGAAGGTATGGTCATCATGCTCATGTATGCACGTGCGTGCACGTGAAATGGGTAAAATCAAAAATACACTTGAATGAGCGAATTTTTTAATACTTTTGGATTAAATACTTTAATATTTAGTATATTAGGATATATAGATTGTTTTGACAAGATGATATGGTCATTACGTACATGCATTCACATGCGCACACATGCAATGCTAAAATTTGAATGAGCATGGAACATTTCTGAGTAAACGTTGTTAAAGTCTCAAATGCATAGAGTTTGTGTTATTTAATGAAGCTTACAGGGAATATGGCACCAAAAGGGAGTTGGGGAGCGTTTGGGGAACATCTGTAACGGTCCCCGTTACAATTAGCACTAGTTTTTAAATATAATAATATTTTGTTTGTGTAGCATGTTGACCTCTTTATTAACTCGACAATTTTCCAGTATTTACTCCAATCATACTTCTATGACCTGAAACTAAAGAACACTATGTATAGCTACATGTACATACAGTTAAACATGCATAATATCAATACTTGATCTTACAAAAAGAAAGGCATCCAGAAACTGGAAAACTTCATCATGTGAAAGGATTCATTCAAATGAAATACAGCTGTCATGAGAGATATATGTACAAAAAAGATTCATAAATTAACCTGTTTTGATATGTCTCACAGTACCCCAGAATTGGAAAGAACCTTTTATAGACAAGGTGACTATGAAGAATATGGGGTTCTTAAATCTGAAGTGAGAAACAGAGAATTAGTTCCAAGAGATTGTAGATTTACCTGAATATACCCCACACTTATGACAAAATAGGTGTACATTCTTCATCCACATTAAGTGTATGTGTATGTATGTGTTATTGTTTAATGAAAAAAAATAAATTTAAAAATGTGTGTATGTATGTGACTGTGTAATTGTTGTTTTGATGAAAAAAAAAAAAATAAATGTTAAAAAAAATAAATGTTAAAAATGTGTGTTGTAATGTGAATTTATTTTTTAAAAAGAGGGGAATTATTATTATTATTATTATTATAATTAAAAGTTAAAAGAAAAACATTTTTAAGTTTTTAAAAAGTTATAAAAATTAAAAAAAAAGTGACCTGGTGTTAAAACTTGAGAGAAACATACACACAATGTTTCTTGTTTTTACCCACTGTAGAAGAAGGTAATCTTTTCTTTTTTACCCACTGTATAAGGTACTCTTTTCTTTTTGAACACACACAAACGTTTCTTTTCTTTTGGCTATTAAAAAAGGTCCTCTTTTTTCTAAGATACAATCGTTTCTTTGACTGTATTTTAGAAAAAAAAAAGGGAAAATCTTTTTTTCCTAAGACACACACAAATCTTTTCTAAACATTTGGATGGCCCTTAAAAGGGCCGGGGGATGATTTTTTTTTTCTCAAAGGGTTTACTCCCTGAATAACATTCCTCTCCCTCCAAATTCTCTTCGCTCGGAGAGGTGTTGTCTTTGATTGGTGGTAAGGGACTCAAAGAAATCTGGCCTTCCGGGGGGGGGGGGGGGGGGGGGTGGACTTCTAGCTGGAGGTTTAATAAGTCCTCGTCAATGAGGGGTTGCAATCCTTGATCTACCGATCAATCCTTGATCAATCGTCATTTGTTTACTAGCTCAATGGGATTATGGAAAAGCAAGTCACCGACCTAAAAGAATTTCCACTTATCAGGATACCCCACAAAAACAGAGAGCAATGGTTTCAAACTTGTTTACAAGAAATGGGGGAAAGTTTACCTTACCAGACTTATGCTTTTCCTTACAAAATTGGCTGTGGACTAGCCCAAGGAAATTGGACTCATTATAGACATTATATTGAACAATTTGTACACACTTATGACAAACAGATGTACATTCTTCATACACATTAAGTGTATGTATGTATGTGTTGTTATTGTTATTTGATAAAAAATAAATGTTAAAAATGTGTGTATGTATGTGTGTGTGTGTGTGTTATTGTTTGATGAAAAAAAAAATAAATTTAAAAATGTGTGTATGTATGTGTGTGTGTTATTGTTTGATGAAAAAAAAATAAATTTAAAAATGTGTGTATGTATGTGTCTGTGTAATTGTTGTTTTGATGAAAAAAAAATGTTAAAAATGTGTGTTTTAATGTGAATTTATTTTTTTTTAAAAGGGACTTTCCTTTTGATTATCATTATTATTATTTAAAAGTTTTAAAAAGTTACAAGAAAAACATTTATAAGTTTTTAAAAAGTTATAATTTTTTTTTTTAAAGTGACCTGGTGTTATAACTTGAGAGAAACATACACACAATGTTTCTTGTTTTTTACCCACTGTATAAGAAGGTAATCTTTTCTTTTTTACCCACTGTAGAAGGCACTCTTTTTCTTTTTGAACACACACCAACGTTTCTAATTTAACCACTGTACAGAAGCAGTACCGAAACAATTGGGCAGCCCTTAAAAGGGTTTTTTTAAGGTCTTCCGTCTTCAGCGGAAGACCTTTCTGTTATTCTTAGGTTTCTTTTTCACTTTTATTATTGTTTTTTTTTTCTTACCGATTTTGTGCACGCGATTTCTCGAATACGGCTTGATGGATTTTCATGAAACTTTCAGGACTCATGTATCATCACTTGAACCTTATGTGTTTTTTTTTCTTTTTCGATGATGTCAATTCCGGTCTGAGATATTGCCGATTTTATGAATTTTAAAGGGTTGTGTTGTCCAGAGTTTTTCTGAAAAATGAGATGAGATAGAAACATGAAACTTTCAGGCATGAGAGACCTATGTCTGTAGATGTGCCTTTTGTATTTGGCTTTTTCCGGAAACGCCGTACGTCGCCGGTAGCTATGGTCCGAAAAATGGTCTATCATGAATTTGAAAATTTTAAACTTTTTACCTGTAAATATTTTATCAAAACATATAGAACAAAATCTGTTAAGAATGTGACGATTTTGAACGGATATCAACGATAAGGGGCAGGCCCCTATAATTAAGGGCCTAGAGGGGCCGAAAGTTTTTTCCTTATATCTCAAAACGTATTGAAAATTTGTAATACGTCAAAGAAGCAAAGTTGTTTAAAATGTCAAGCTTAATCTATTGGGGTCATAAAAAAACGTCTGGCGTCGTCACTTCTGGCCAAACCGGAAGTAGTCGGAAAATGCGTATTTTTGCCGTTCTTGATAAGTTTTTTGGTAACATATGTCTCTGGGAGCATAAAAATTAATTTTCCGTCCGTCGTCGTCACTTCCGGTCAAACCGGAAGTACCAAAAATTGATTATTTTGGCATTGATAACATAGCCTTAGAGGATTCAAACCATTTTGGTGCGTTATTTCACATTTTTGTTAAAAATGAAAGCTACTTCCGGTCAAACAGGACGGAAGACCTACTCGTTGCTTTGCAACGAGATTGGCTCTAGTTTTTTGTTATTTTTGGTTTTGTAATTTTTTTTTGTTTTTTTTTTCCATATTTTGTTTTCAAGGTTGGGTCCAGGTGGGTCCCTAGGAGTTTAACAGTTGCTCCACCATGCTTCCAAAGTTGTCATCCGAATCCCGGGACCCTCCAAACTCGGGTCTTCGCCCCAGGGGATGATTGAAGATTAACTCATCATTTCTGCATAGGGGGCACGAAAGCCTCTCTTCCAGGATCCGGGCCGCACATAAGGTACAGGCTGGGCGCTGCAGGCAGAGCCCGCACACAAAGTTGTTAGGCTCACCTTCAGTTAAGCATAAACTGCATAAAATCGTTTGGATCGGGACAGGGAAGCCCCACTGGGGAATTCGACCTTCGTTCATGGCTCTGGCTTGGGGGGTTGGAGCAGCAGCAGCAGGTGTGGACGACGGGGGTGGTGGGGGCGGCGATCTGGTGGGTGGTCGTCGTCGTGGTGAACTCCTACTCCTTCTGTAGGGGTGAGCCCTCCTCTGTCGAAAATCAATCTGCATACTGCCCATGTTGAGATCCAACATAACTTCCGTAGTATCTGTTCGCCTGATCAATATGTGACTCTCCACAAGGATGCCTGGAACATTTATCAATTGCTGGAAAAAAATTTGCCATGTCTTTCTCTTCTTACTTCTTTCTTCACTGCTGAAATCAACCACGAAGGAATGATGCTGAATACCCGGAGGGTCTGTACTTATAACCAATTGCAGACGATAGTCCAATATCGCGGCAAACATCGATTATCCATCATGTGATTGAAAATCCTGACCTGTGATAGGCTATCACAAAAAAGTCGCTTTTGCAAAAAGCAAACGACAGTTTAATATAGCGGCAACATCGATAATCAATCATGTGATTAAAAATCTTGACATGTGATAGGCTAACACAAAAAAATTGCTTTTGAAAATAGCGCCACCTAACGTGTAAAACAAGAAATCATGTAAATAATTGATAAACTTATGGATATTCAACATCTTTCAATTCTCCGTACACAATACAATATAAAATAAGATAACAGTTAAAACATCGAATACTATATATATTAAACAACTTTCAATCATTAATTTCAATCATACACAATGTTTTATCCAATTATAGACCACATCAAATCATCAACATTCGATGGTAAATTTATCGACTACATTAACAGTGACAAAGGGAAATTCAGGGAACCCGATCCCGAGTGTATATGACGTCATACAATAACATAACACTGATGTAGTATTACATGATTTTTTATTTTATTTCTTAAAAACTAACAAAACAAAGCTTCTAACTAGAATTCTCCGACGAAATCGTATTCGATCCGCTACTAGGGTCATCCTGGGACTTCTCTGCTCTTTCAGGGGGGTAATTCGTAGATTTGATTGAGGCTGGTATTAAAAGTCACTGATTTTCTTAACCTGTGTGAATTTTCCAGGTATTTCATTCCTTATTGAATACATACTTTCTCCATCGCATCTATGTCCTGCCACAGTAAAATCACTTTGGCCGCTTGGGGATCGGTCAGGAAACTGTAAGGCTTTCCGAAATAACGGGTCAGGTTCAGTCCGTACCATTTCTGGGGCAGAATGGTTTTCATATGTCGACATAGAACATGTATGGTAGCTAGTCTCCCCATGGTCGTCGCATGATGTGATAAGGTTAGACATTGTAACCATAAATCCTGAGGGGTTTCCATGATAGTGGTCGCTTCCTGAAATACTTGTTCTGCCTCCGGGGGAAGAGATTCTTGGTGGTTTTGTGCCCATCGTACTAAACAATCATACCCATTTAAAATCAGAGAGTGAGTGTGTATCAGGGATGACATGATAGTCGATTGTGAAGAAAGGATCAGACTTTTCTTCTCATTTATACCCCTCCGTATAAAACTTAGGTTAAAGGTTTTTTTTTGCTTACGGTCCCCCTTACAGGTGATGCAACAGGTATAAAAAAAGATGATGCAACAGGTATAAAAAGATGATGCAACAGGTATAAAAGCCCAGGTATTTTTGCACACGGCACACAGCAGGTATATAAAGGGGAGCTGGGATTTGAGGATCAGTCTTGCTTGACATTTCGAACTTGACAGACGTGAAAAAAATATTATGACAGAAGCAATGATGAATACCCCAGACAACCCCAGCTATGTGACACCTGAAGAATATGTAGGAGCCCCCTATAGTTTTCAAGAATATGCGAATAAAGAAGATATGGGGAACTTGAATACAACTCTCGATGGAATTGTTAACATGCTGTCTGGTCTTGACAACAAGATGAATGATATGAACAACAAGGTGAGTGATGTTCAAAACCAGCTGAATCATCTGAAAATTTACATCACCAAAATGAAAGGAGGAAGCAATTACCAGAAAAAAGAAGGACAAGGGGGATCAAGAGAAAAAAAGAAAACCAGACAGACGGATCCATGCTTCATCTGCAAAGAGTTAGGACATTGGGCCCCAGATTGTCCCCGAAAAAAACAGGATTCGTGCTACAAGTGTGGAAAATCTGGTCATTGGGCTAATCAGTGTACAGAAAATGAGGAGGATCAACAATTCGTCAAAGAAATACAAAATCTGGAGAAAAAGCCTCAGGAACCCAAGAGGAAACTACCCCTGATGACCGATAAGGCCCAGAAGAAGAAAAAGTAAATGGTTGTATTTTTTTTCACTTGAATAAAATTACCTTGTTCTCATCTGTCTTGTGTGTTATTTGTTATTGTTTTGAGGAAATCCAGTTTGAACTGGCTGGCTGGCTAGACCGTCTAGACTGTGAATGAAAGCGTGAGGTCATAATCTTGAGTCGTTGCCAAAATCGTAGTAGCAGCGTACCAATGTAAACATAGTGTAAACACACCCCCGTATTTAGGGCCGACTATATGTAATGAATTGACCCACTAATCTGCACTCCCTTGACCCACCTATCCCCCCAGGGGCTGCACTCCCTTGACCCGCCTATCCCCCACAGGGGCTGCACTCCCTTGACCCGCCTATCCCCCTCAGCCCCAAAAGTGCACTCAGTTGACCCGCCCGGCCAGACGCCTTATACTACTGGCATCGTGACCCCTGGCCTGCGACAACAAATCATCAAACATGTGGTGTAATTTGTTTTGAATATCTATCAATTTATCCCCCCGCCACTGGTCGTTAAATTTCACCGTGAACGTCGTGTCGTGGGCCAAGTTTTTCTTAAATGTTCGAGTATCTCTCTTCCAGAGGTAATAAGGTTTCTCTAAAGGGTCCTCGGAATCAGAACCCTCTCCACCCCCTGACTGGGCACTCGTTGATGACTGGTCCTCATCGATGGAAAGCCTCGGTTTTTTGGCAGGAGATTCAATGGCAGGGAGAACCTCTTGCCATAAGTCGTCGATGTGTGTTTCCCACTCAAGTTCCTTTTCATGCTAGAGTTCTCTTAATCGGTTCTCGATTTCAGCGTCGCCAACAAGACCATTGGCTATTGCAAACAACTGTATGGTGTCTGGGTCTGTCAACGAGTCCAGGATTTCTTTGAGGAGACTGTTGCTTGCCATTTCTTAAAGAATAAAAAAATTCTTACACTAGACCAGTGCCAGTTAAAAAATACACTATATCAGTGTCAGTTAAAAAATTCTAACAGTATTACACAACTGTTTCATAGTTTACTTGAGAACAATTTGCAATTAAATGGTAAAATAACAGGAATGAATCCATCATCATATAATAACAAGAAAGCTGTGAAATAAATGTACTTTAATCCAGTAAAATCATACAATAAACACACACCATAATCAGGAAATATAAATGAAATAAAAAAAAAAAAACAAAAACAAGGACAAAACTCAATATCAGTTACAATACTGAAGGCCTACCTGACCTGTTAAATCAAAAATCTAATCCTAAACAGGAATATCAAAACCTGTAAAATAAAATCACAGTCCATCTCTTGATTATAAAAATCACAGCCCATTTCTTGATTACAAAATCACCATCACAACTCTTGATTATAAAAACCTGTGTATGGAATATATAAATGTTCATACGTATTTTAACATGTCAAAACATCAACTAGGGAAAAAAAGTGATTTAAATAAAAATACATACACCTTGTATAATTGAATCAAAACACCCATTATTGATTTCACCACAGATTGTTGTGAACATTACCCATGTTCCCAATATACAAAAGTATGAATTGACATGTCCTTACATACCTTATATTTTTTTTTTAATTAGTTTTTAATAATAATGAAATGTACCATACATGGTTTAACACAAGTCTTGGAGTAATCCAATAGCAAAATGTTCTTGACAGTTAGTTAATAATCATTAACAAACTATTTATCTCTGTCCAAGTAAGCATTAAAAAATTGGACATTTATGTTTGTCCTTGAAAACTTGTTTCATAAGATAGTTTTTTTTTAGCGTTTAGTTTTTTGAGGGTTTGGCTCCTCGTATGGGAGGAAACTGGAGAGTGTTGAGTGTTAGGATTCTGTTGTTGTTGTTGTAGCTGGGGTTGCTGCAGTTGTTGTGGTTGGGGTTGCTGCAGTTGTTGTGGCTGGGGTTGCTGCAGTTGTGGTGGCTGGGGTTGCGCTTATCGTGGCTGGGGTTCTTGTCGTGACTGTGGAGGAAATGGTGTAATTGGGGTGGAAGTGGTGTATAATGAGGATGAAGTATTGGATAGTAGATGCATTTCATTTTGGTCGCTGATGTTCAACTCAGGACAACAGCGATTCAATAACTTGAACATCTTCCTTAAGATGTAGATTAATACAGCACTTGTTACTGCAGTAGCCCAAATTAAGAATCCTATTTTTAAAAAATGAATAAATAAATAAATAAATAATCAAACCATGCTGATATCTAACATTAAACATCAAATACAGTTACATCCTCATCGTCATCAAATTCAGAATTTTTGTAAATAGGTTTAAGTTTATATGGCTTTACATGTTTTAGTTTTGAATTGTTATTCCTATTTCTATTGCAAGCATTAAAATATTTCCTATTAAATAATAATATTAATGTTAAACAACTAACAGTTAAAATTAAATAATTAATCATGTTAATACCAGTTGCTATGTCGCTAAGAACATCTGTTGGTGGCTTGCGTGTTCCCAAAGTTGAAGCTGGTGTCACTTTTGAAGTTCCCTTCATTACATGGGCAGACCTCATATTTTCCATCCTAAAAATAGTATGTGTAGATAACGTAGACCCCTCCAATTTGGTATTAGGGTTAGAGATCATGGTAATGTCTTCCACGTCAGTTACTGGTTTGGTTACCATCGCAGGTTTCCCCATCTTGGATAAATTGTCAGTGGACATGGGCAGGGTAACGTCTTTCACTTCAGTTACTGGTTTGGTTGCCATTGCAGGTTTCCCCATTTTAGATAAGTTGTCAGTGGACATGGGCAGGGTAACGTCTTTCACTTTAGTTACTGGTTTGGTTGCCATCGCAGGTTTCCCCATCTTGGATAAGTTGTCAGTGGACATGGGTATGGTAGTGCTCACTTGAGACATGTGATCTGTGGTCATGTTAACGTCTTTCACTTCAGTTACTGGTTTGGTTGCCATCGCAGGTTTACCCATCTTAGATAAGTTGTCAGTGGACATGGGCAGGGTAACGTCTTTCAGGGACAAGAGACCGATCAAGTTATTGACCGATGAAGTCGAGATATTCCCCTTCCGGAAAGACAATTAAGTATTTTTTCTCCGTCCTTGCAGACGGAGAAATTAAAACATTGTCAACTTTCAAGGAAAACATGGCAAGGAAACTGAAGATGAGTGCACAATTTAAAATTCTCAAGGCTGCATATTCGGAAATTTACGGATATGACTTTAAAAGTAACTCCATAGTATGTACTTTATTTATACCTTGTTGGACAATATCTATACATATCTTAAGTAATAAACAAAAACAAACACAAACAGCTGATATGAATTATAAATTGGCTTTATCACTATATAATTCAATTATAATAGATCATGGAAACCTCCTTTCAACTGAAGGAGGAAGAGAAGAAGAAGGTAGAGGAATTCTACAGCCCCCCAGAGAAATCCTTTAGTGCTGCCTTTAGCCTTGCTAACAATATTCGTTTTACAATGGGGCCTGTGGTGGTTTTAAAGGTATATACTTCCCCCCCCCCCCCTTAATAAAATCTGCAAAATTTAGATTTTTTTTCCAAGTGATTAAAATATTATTCAACAAGAGGCCCATGGGCCACATCGCTCACCTGAGCACTGTGGCTAGGAAAAAGTAGAAAATCATTTATTATTGAAAAGTTTAGGATTTCCTTTTCTTGAGAAGATAATCTTTAAAGAATTTTCTATACATATTTAAGTACAAATTTTGGTCAACCATTTTGGCCCCTCCCTACCCCTAGGGGTAATGATTTGCACAAACTTAAAATCTACAATACTGTGCTTTCATCAATATTCGTTGAACATCAATTTTCATGGAGTTCGTTAAGGAGCAGATCCAAGATTTCAAATACTCATTGAAACACGAAATATGACATTCATTTGTATTGGCAATGTATTTGTCAACGAAATAATGTATCCTCGAAAACGTCTGTTTTACAAAATCCACGAAAATTGATGCTAACGAAAATTGATGAAACCACAGTACCTGAGGATGTTTCCTTATAAATATCCCCTACCCCTGGGGGTCATGATTTAAACAAACTTGAATTTACACGTCCTGGGTATGCTTCTATATAAACATAACCAATTATGACTTAGTCATTCTAGAGAAGATTTTTCCTATATATTTCTATGTAAAACTTTGGTCGGCCATTTTAGCCCCGCCCTACCCCCGGGGATCATGATTTGAACAAACTTGACTCTACACTACTGGAATGCTTCCATATAAATATGATCAATCATAGCTTTATTATTGTAGAGAAGAAAATTTTTTTTAAAAATTCCTATATACCGGTATTTCTATGTAAAAATTTGATCGGCCAGTGATCCCACCCTACCCCCTGGGGTCATGATTTGAATAAACTTCAATCTACATTACCTAAGGATGCTTCCCTATAAGTTTAATCTTTCCTGGCACAGTGGTTCTTGAGAAGAAAAATTTTTAAAGAATTCTCCTGTATATAACTATATTGTTATGTAAAACTTGAATCAGCCAGTGTGGCCTCACCCTACACCCAGGGGTCATGATTTGAACAGATTTGAATCTACACTACCTGCGGATTCATTCCTCCAAGTTTCATCTTTCCTGGCACAGTGGTTCTTGATAAGAAGAATTTTAAAACATAGAATCAAATTTTCACTATTTCTGAATTATCTCCCCTGGAATAAGTACGTGGCCCTTCATTTGAACAAACTTGAATCCCCTTCATGGCTTTGAAGTACTTGAGAAGACGATTTTAAAATATTTCCTTATCTAGTACTACTTAGAACTTTCTGTCCATCCTGTCCCCCCAATAGTTACTCTCTGGGGTCATGATTTGAACAAACTTGAATCTACACTACCTGAAGATGATTTCACATAAGTTTCATTTTTCCTTGCCTAGTGGTTCCTAAGAGAAAGATTCTTAAAGATTTTCATTATATACTCTTATGTTAAACTTTGATCAGAAACTTAAAACTACATTACTTAAAGATACATCCACATTAGTTTAATTTTTCCTGGCCCAGTGGACATAAAAAAATTTAAAAATTTTCCCTATATACTCCTATGTAAAACTTTCATCTGCCATTGTGGTCCGATCCTACCCCCCCCCCCCCCAGGGGGTCATGATTTGAACAAACTTTAATTTACACTACCTGAGGATGCTTCCACATGAACTTTATCTTTTCTACCCCAGTGGTTCTTGAGAAGATTTTTGAAAAATGCCATTAATTTTTCATAAATTCATATTATTTCCCCTTGAAAAAAGAGCTTGGCCCTTCATTTGAAAAACTTGAATCCCCTTCACTTAAGAATACTTCATGATAACTTTGGTTGAAATTGGCCCAGTGCTTCTTGAGAAAATAAAAATGTGAAAAGTTTACGATGACAACGACAACAAGGACAACAGAAAACAGACAAAATTTGATTAGAAAAGCTCACTTGAGCCTTCGGCTCAGGTGAGCTAAAAAGTCTTGCCAATAATTAAAGAGGGCCTCCTCCAATTTAACATCCTTGATACCCACCTGTAATATACATCTTTTAATTTATTTCAGATTGGAGAGATTTCAACGACTTCGCTTAACATCAGAAGAGAAGTCCAACTGGGATTTGCTGGCCGCACAGCACTGTTAACCCTTTGGGGTGCAGTTGCAGAGCAACCACTTATCGCAGTTGGACAGACTAACAAAGTCATATGCATTAGAGCCACTAATGACTGTCAAAGAAGTTATAATTCGACAATGTCGACAAAATTTGAGGTAATTCAAAATCAGACCTGCTTACCCTTTTCATTGGAAGGGTGTAATTTCGGTAAATTGTTGGTGTAATTTCAGAGGTAAAAGCGTAATCAATCACGTTTTACTACAATACTATATTTTCAAAAACAAATGAAATTGTACATTACTTAAAAAAGTTAGCATAAACTTTTCTTTTTCGAATCATCTATTGGCAAAAAAGTGTTGTAATATAATAGTTTTCTATATTAAACACAAATCAACCGCATAGTGATACCCTTATTGAAGTATTTGGTCAATTTGAATCAAATCAATTAATTGAAGGCTTGCGTTTGCATGTTTACACGCATCGTACATAATAACATTGTATTTTATATTTAAAACACTCACATATTTCTATCTTGTTTTAAGCAATTTTAAATAAACTAAATTGAGCATAGAAATGGCTGTACTTATTGCAATATGATTTGATAGTTAACGTAAGTAGTGCCTTCTATTGCTCTTCCGAATCTTCACCATACCAGTTTACATATAACTACTAGGTATACATGTATTACGTATGTTTTCGAACTGGTCCTCTATTAACTGCTTTTACTTGAACTTTTTATTTGATTTTAGCAGGTCGTACATTTGACTTTAAATTTAGACGATCATAATGGATTTTAAACCTAAATATCAAAATCGTTAAATTAATACAAGTGGCGTAATAGCGTAATTTTGTTGTAAAAAGCGGAAGAATTACGCCAAAAGCGGAAGGGTAGGCAGGTCTGCAAAATGATAATTTAAGAACATGTGTCACAGTGATTTTAATATCTGTACTTCATGCTTTAACTTTCCTAATTTTATGAAAAATATAGAGTAAATACTACATCTCCACAATGTATGATTCTACAACGTAAACTACAAATATCTTGAGGAAGAAATATTACATGTAAAATAATTTCATATTCATATGTACATTGTTGTTTATATAATTGCAGCCTGTAAGTGTAGAGGAAGAGGATGTGGAGGCATTATTGCATTTTGAAGGAGTTGTAAACTCTGTTTCTTTCGAAAGGTATTACTGATTAATATGATTCAACATTTTAAATGAAGATAGAGATGCATTGTCATTTTTGAATGTCTGTCTTTGGTTTTCTCTGACTTTTTGTGTGTATCAAACTTTAACCTTATGCATCATTTTTAGCCGGGCTTATTGCTCAGAGAGCAATTGCCGGCTTATGTGATCCTGTTCAAGGCAGGATGTTGACCCCATAGTCGCCATTTTAAAGTTACATGCAAAAATATAGTTCTTACTCTCAACCGCTTTTGAGATAATACAAACGCTAAATAAAGCAACAAAAATAAAACGAAGTTTTATCTATATAAAATAATCATTAGTAGTAATGACTTTGAAAATTTCATAAGTCAAAGAACATAGTTCATTAGCGTAAGGATTTTTGATAATCAGTGTTATCGTAGTTCTCTACACATACGAGGTAAAGCAGGAGAGGGAACCAGACTGGCCTGTTTGTTTACATTCAGCTGTGGTACCAGATTAATTTTGATTCTGAAAAAATCGGACCGTGGTATTAGGATTGAAAAACTCACTGTCAGTGTCTTATCATTTATATTGATAGTTTTAAAATATTTTTTTCATCAGAATATAAACGTGATTCATGTAAGAAATCCATTCTACTCTGTAAATGAGCCCGGCTCTCTGTACTTCTGAGTACTTTGATTTTTTCAAGTTAATAACATTCAAAGTATACAATCTGATAGTTTACCTTTCAATAGGCCAGAATTTATCAAGATTTATTTCCCGTCTGCAATACTGGAGGTCCAAATGCTCATATTCCTTCATTGTTCAACCAATTTTAAATTTTTATTGAAGAAGGAATCATTATTTTTCTGAAATATATAAATTTTTCGAAGCCTCCATTATTTAAAAAATTTGAAAAGATTTTAAACCAAGCATTTCTGTGTTTAATCCCCTTAAACTTGGCAAAACAAAGCCTGAAAGAGGGAAAATCTCATACTAAATTCTCCTCCTATAGATAGTTTTTGATTGACCTTAATTTAATAAGAGTTACTTACCGTTGGCCGCCATACTGGAGGTCTAAATTCTCGTTTTCAACCAATTTTAAATTTTGATATTTGCGATTTTTAATTAGGAATCATTATTTTTATGAAGTATATAAATTTATTGAAGCCTTCTTCATTTAAAAATATTGAAAAAGATTTTCCATCACATATTTCTGCTATAATATATTCTTAAATTTGGTAAGACAAAGAAGTTAACTTATCGAGTTAACCTCCAATTTGGCAGCCAACGGGAGGTAACTTTTGTTAATATGATGCGCATCGGGAACTATCTCTAGCATGCATGATAACAAAATAATATAAAACAACTGCCTCTTTATCAATGGGACTTTTTTATAAAATATTTTAAGTACCTTTTTGAAGCGTCCAAAGGAAAGAAAATGTCCGTTCCGGATGTTGAATGAATCAGAATTAGTGAGATCCCGATCCCGATGCGAAAACTTAGTAATGCTTCTAAAAAGGATATTCCCTTATTACGCTATATAAAATGCCATGTACACGTAACAATAAGGGGGATAAATAGCGGATAGTGTTTATTTTTTGTCAATGGCATTGTTATTCTTATTATAGGGACAAATCATATTCTATCATGCCATATATGATTAGGGGACGACCATTTGATCCTGGGGGGGGGGGGGGGGGCTCGCAAATTTTTTTGAGACGGATTATTTATTGTCATGCCTGTCGAGGACAGATTATTTATTTTCAAGATTATCAAGGACAGATTATTTATTTTCTTCTATGTCTTACCGTACCTTGATCAATTCATTCTAAAAGACTAATCATTTATATACCATATTCGGATACAGGATTTGGGGAGGGGACAGGTATAACTTTGTTTAGGCAAGAGGTCTGGGGCAGCCGTTAGGGCCCCAGTGGGTCCTTAGTGAAGCCCTGGTGGAGGCCAAGGGAGTACAACCCCCACCCCCACAGCTCTTGGGGTTTCGTGTATTTTAAGAGTAAAACCAGGCACTATTATAGCCTAGTGGTATTGGTTATTATGAACCTAAGTATGACAATTGATACTGGTTATACCGTACTTTGAATGAAGTAAGTTCAGGGAGCAAAGCCACCTGAAGCTCTTAAGTTTTTCAATATGTATGAGTACAACTTTTGTGGGAATTGCTTAGATGTGTACTAAAGTATGACATTATTAAGTCATATCATACCTTGAATGAAAAGAGCCCGGCCCCTGAAGCTCTTGGGTTTTTGTGTATTTCAAGAGTAAAACTAGGCACAAAAATATTGGTATTGTCCCAAAGTATGGCATTATTATTATTATTCGTATCATACTTTGAAATTTTAAGAGAGGGCCTGGGGTCGTACACATGTACGGCCCCCTTAAATCTGCCAGTGTATATTTTGTATTAATTTATCTGAAAAGTATTCGACAAGAAAATTTATCTTTTGTGGTGTATAGGAATTGTTTGTATTTAAAGTTTTTCATCACACCTACTAAGTGCACATTGTCATGTTGATAAACTGACTTAAGTTTCCAGTCTGGTAATCTGATTCTAAATACAATTTGGTTCTAAATGGCGAGCAAAGCGAGCCAAAAAAAATTTTGAATTGAAGACTTTTGAGATTAAATTACACGTAAATAAAAAAGGTATTTTTACAATATTTAATTATCAGAAGTCAAGGTCAGATTATTTATTTTCAACATATTCAGGGACAGATTATTTATTTCCAAAATCTGCCAGCCCCCCCCCCCTCCCCCTCAGAATCAAATGGTCGTCGCCTAAGCGATTTTAGAGTGTGTTGTGATAAAAATCAATGTTGCAAATTGAAAAGTCAAGTTTGATGTCATTTTCATTGCCCCAATATTCAAGGGGCATAACAATATGTACTGTGTAAAGTCTCAATGCTAGTAGGTTTCCAATGTACGGATATCTCATTTCAGTCACTTGCGAACAATTTATGCATTTTTATGCAGATTTTTTCATCCAGCAATTGTAGCAGCAGTTTTTACAGCAAGTTCTGAATCGCGTGAAGTGATGAAGGGGGGGGGGGGGTCTGACGGTCCTGCCTGGTTGTGGTTACCTGCGGATGGCCAAATAGTGGTCTTCAGACGTTAGTTTAAAGGTTGCAAATCCCATTGATTTTTTTCAAATACAGTTGCAACTTCCTGTTGCCTAGCTCCATTTAGTATCATCGTTAGCCTGGTTGTATTCATCTTTGTTTGGGCGTGGCATTGCAGTATCAACACTGCAATCAAATCTTAAATATGGGTTTAATAGAAGTGTTAAAAGTTTCTCTAAATCCAAAATATCAATGAAAATAGACAAATGATTTAGAAGAAATCATGAAAATCACTACTTTCATAAATATGTTTTATCAAGGGAGATAATTCAACACTTGGGTTTTAAAACCCCATGTTGTCCTTTAAAAAGGTCACAGGTATCCAATGATATAAAAAATAATTGTTTCATGTACATTTTAAAAATTTCTTTGACGAGTAAAACAATATGCGTTTCTTTTTTGTTGAGTATATTTTCACTATATAATCAATAGAGCCCTGCCCTATCACTAGAATCCCTGACCCTAGGGCCATAAAATTCACAATTTTGGAAAAGGTTTTCTTGCTCATTATAACAATGTAATTAGTTTATTTCATTCATAGGAGCAGAGAAGAAGATTTTCAAAGAATTCATGTAATTTCACTATATAATAGAGCCCCACCCTAACACCAGAACCCCTGACCCTGGGGCCATAAAATTCACAATTTTGGTAGAGGCACTCTTGCTCATCATAATGATACCCAGTAGCAGAGAAGAAGATTTTCAAAGAAATAATGCATTTTCACTATATACTTATTTAGCCCCACCCTAGCACTAGAACCCATGACCCCAGGGCCATGAATTTCAAAATTTTGGTAGAGGACTCAATGCTGATTACAATCATGCAAACAGTTTGACTGCTTGATGTCCAGGAGTAAAGAAGAAGAATTTGAAAGATTGCACTAATTTTAGTGGTTTTTGCCCCACCCCCCGGGCCCCAGGGGGGCAGGGACCATGAAATTCATAATTTTTGTTCCACTTTATCCATAGATGCTATATGCCAAATTAGGTTGAAATTGGTTCAGTGGTTCAAGAGAAGAAGCTGAAAAATGTTCAAATGTTAACGCATTAATGCAACGTATAAAAATATTATTATTATTAAAATAAATATAACAAAAAATAATGCTACAATAATTTTTCTTGTTAGATCAGGAAATGTACTGCAAATCTTGAGCGCATATTGCATCCTTTGTCTTCACTTTGTGCCCGATCCTTTACTGGAAAATGACACAAACCTAGATTTATAGTACCAATACAGAAGTGGCAAGACCTAGTGCACAAAAAGAACCAGAATTAAATCTGATAGGGACAAACAGTTAAAAAAACATTCTAGTCCGCAGGTATCTGTCCAACTTATATTCATACACAAGGCAAATTTCAAATAAAAAATAGCTTTATTTTCATTTTAATATAAATAAATTAATTAGAATTACATTGCAAACTTCCTTTATATTGCTGTAGATTTTTGTGCCGTTTGATAATTCATTTACCTGATGTACGAGCATTGATAACATTTCGAGAATGTTGGAAGCGACGAGTTGTTTACATTCAGCCAAATTATCATGTGCTGATTTAAGGTCTATTAATCTCTGCCAAAAAAAATTAATTGACAAAATTAATCAAATGACAAATCTACATGCACAGTATTGAGTAATAAAAAAAATTAAAACACGCACTCAGCACATTAGTACTTGGTCTGGTTTCCCAGTCATCAATTTTGGACTGGCTTTGTGGAATTCCTTCCCAGAAACTAAAGAGTGGAGTTAGATACATGTAGTGTGCTGGATCATCCAATGGGTACACAGCTCTCAAAAGGACGAAAAATGCCTCGTAAATATTCACCCTCTCCGCCTGTCTCCATATTATTTCTGCCAAATGCACTTCAAATTGTGACACTTGTGTACCAACCATTCTCCTGAAGTGATTTTTCCCATGCTTCCACATGCCCCTTCTATTGGTATGTACAACTTCCAAGTTCAATCTCTTCTGTTCTGGCGTTGACGTATGTTTTTGTTAAACATATAAAATATTTGTAAAAAAAAAACCTTTGAAATGGTCGTCTCCGGCGTCGATTAAATAACAGTAGGCAGACCAACCATCACTGTTTGTAGTGGACCATTTTTCTACGTGGCGTTCGATGATAGGAACGAGGGTATCTTCCTATATGTCCGACACGGGTTAAACATCAAAGTATTCAGTCAAGTCAATGACGGAAAACCGTTAGATCTCAAAGTTACAAGTTTTGGATGGAAAATCCGTCCTAAAGAAAAGGATTATTTTCTATGCTTTAAAATGAAATGGATGGAATTCCATCTGAATTTAATAAAACATCTCTGATAATTCCAATTCCATCCATATTTCATCAAATTTAAACAAGAGCAAACATATTAAACGGCTCAAAAAATATTTTCACTAATGATTGTAATCTGGTCAAATTATGGAAGTTACATTTCGAAGACGCCAAAGATGGTGAGTCCAAAGATTGAGAAGAGAAAGGGGATGGGACAACCTATCGGACAAAGAACTTTATTAAGTAATAACCAATATTTGCCCCCCAAATCAAACTTTGATGGAGATATATTTAATTAAGTTTTTAAACAGGGGAGTATATGCTGACTTCTAAGCACTGAATATTTGGAACTGAATCGGACTAGTTTGTGACGTCATAAAAACAAAAATTGTGAATACACTGCTTTGATACTATAATATTTTCTATTAATTTATATTTCTCATACAATTTATTGAATTCAGCACATTTCAGGAAGTCTTCAAAATTTGACTTTTGTGGGGGCAAATATATGCAATATACCGCATATAGTTCTTTATCTTCTTCTTCTCAACAATTAATGGGTAAGTAATTTATACCATGTTCACATAATTAACTTATCAACTCAAACACTCCTTTACAAAAGTTCAATAAAGATTTCTGTTACACCGAAACTTTCTGTTTTTAAATTAAAACGCCTGAAGTTTCCGAACTGATTCGGTTTCCTCTGCTGGTGATATCCCTTCCGAATTTTCTTTATTTTCTCTAAGGAAAATCATTGACTTTAAATTTGGAACAGTTTCGTTGGAAATAGCAACTACTCAGTAAATCCTCTCCGCTTTTAGGTGTCATCTTGGTAAGCTCAAGATAATGTTGCTCCTTGAGAGGGGGGGGGGAAGCATTTGAGAACATCCTGGTAGAAAACCAATACCTGTGTCAGGGGTTCCTTTTTACGGCGATCACTGTCTGTTTGAATATGGCTTTGTTGATCTTTTATAGAATTGATTCTTCTCTAGTTTCCATCATAGTCTTTGAAATCAAGAATGTTTTATTTTCTTTGAAGATCTTTACTAGGTCTTCACTACCGGAAAAAATGCACTTCTTCACCCCCTTTTTATCACTTTGAAATATTGGACATCTTGATTGTCAGGATGTATGATTAATTTATTTTTGTAACGATATAATATTAATGTCGATATATGAAAACTTGTACTTTCACATCATGCAGATCTTGTGGAAGCAGATTTTCTTGTGGAAGCAGATTTTCTTTATCTCCCTCAGCCTCATCAGTCCCTGCATGAACACATTTCTCATTTTTAGCTCACCTGAGCCGAAGGCTCAAGTGAGCTTTTCTGATTAAAATTTGTCCGTCGTCTGTCGTTGTCGTTGGCGTTGTTGTCGTTGTCGTAAACTTTTCACATTTTCATCCCTGGGTGAAGGGAATTCAAGCTTGTTCAAATGAAGGGCCACGCCCTATCCAAGGGGAGATAATTATGAATTTGAGAAAAAATCATGGCATTTTAAAAAATTTTCTTCTCAAGAATGACTAGGCCAGGAAAGATGAAACTCATTGAGAATCATCCTCAGGTAGTGTAGATTCAGGTTTGTTCAAATCATGACCCCCGGGGCTAGGGTGGGGCCAAAATGGCCGATCAAATTTTTACATAGGAAATATAGGAAAATTCTTTAAAAATCTTTTTCTTAAGAACCATTGGGCCAGGAAAGATGAAACTCATGTGGAATCATCCTCAGGTAGTGTAGATTCAAGTTTGTTCAAATCATGACCCCCGGGTCTAGGGTGGGGCCAAAATGGCCAAAATGGCCGACCAAAGTTTTACATAGGAATATATAGGAAAAATCTTCTTCTTAAGAACCACTGGGCCAGGAAAAATGAAACTCATGAAGAATCATCCTCAGGTAGTGTAGATTCAAGTTTGTTCAAATCATGACCCCTGGGGCTAGGGTAGGGCCAATAAATTTACTATTCGGTCGCCTGTTTACCTAACCTGACAAACTGCCGCTTTCAGAAAGTAGTGATTACAGTCCCTGAAACGTTCTACTTTCCCATTTTTCCGTTCGCTCACCGTTCGTTCAGCGTGCGTTCACCGTTCGCTCTCCGTTCACAGTTTTGCGTTCACCGTTTACCGTGCGCTCGCGTTCACCGTTCAAAAAACGTTCACCGTTCGCTCTTCGTTCCGTTTACTTTGCGTTCACCTTGCGTTCACCGTTCACTGATCGTTCAGTCTTTATTGTCATTCGGAACTCCGAAGTGAAAGGACTTATCTTTTTTATGGTAAGGATTTACACGTTTTTTAATTAAATAACTATAATATCGTGTTTGAAGAATAATTATTTCAATGCAAAAAGTATCTACGATATTTATATTTCTATTATTATAACTAAGCTGTTACTTTATCCATAAAATTTCTCTGGAAAATAGTACATTTAGAACCTACATGTAAGTAGAACGATGCCAAAATATTTAGTTTAAATATGGGCAATGTACAAATACTTCAAGCGCGGCATTTTGTTGTAATGAAAAAGACGTCAAATCGTTTATGGATGGATAATAATCCAAGCCTTTTACAAGACAAGAATAGACAAAAATATTTCTAACACGTATTTTAAGAAAAAATGCCAAAAAAAAAAACATTTGAGAATTATGAATAGTACTGCAGATATTCAGTTAATGAAATATTTGTGTAGCGAATTAAATTGGTGGTGTGATTTTAGATTTTAGATAAGACCAACTGTTTAAAATGTAATACAATAGAATTTTTGTTCTATTTCACGTATTTAAGTGTATAATTAGAAAGGAAAAAA
Organism: Saccostrea cuccullata; assembly: GCF_032062105.1. Lineage (NCBI taxonomy): Eukaryota > Metazoa > Mollusca > Bivalvia > Ostreida > Ostreidae > Saccostrea > Saccostrea cuccullata. The sequence continues at coordinate 43,651 of NW_026932562.1, forward strand.
AAAACTTCCTTTACCGTAAATAAATATTTTTTTGCCTTTCATTATGATTAACAACCACCCCCCCCCCCCCCCCCCCCCGGCGCCTTTTCTCCCGAAATCAAATTCTTAGTTTCTAATTTCAGTCTATATTAATTAATATTCAATGTGTATTGTAACACAAAAAATCACTCTTAAAACAAACATCAAAACATACATACATGAGCCGACAGTGGTATTTTGATTTGGCAGGGATTATGTTTCAAATTCAATTTCAAACTTAATCCTTCCAGGTAAATACATGTATTACCATTATTTATTTATTTTGTCCGTAGAAAAGCGAAAATCAAAAGTAGAAATCATGTAAAAAATGTTAAAAATTCTAGGAAATACTAAGTGACTCTTTGACTTCGGCATGTTCGGTGAAGCGAGATTTCCACACTTCCACTGTGTCGAATTATTTTGATTGACAGGAGAAGCACGTGCACTTCGAGTGAACCTTGTGAACTTGATGAAGAAAAATAAAAGCCGATGCTTACTGTCAAATGGATTTGTTAATCTTCAAAAAAAAAATTGATTACTTTGACTGCCTGGAATATTAGAAAAAAAATGTTAGGAATTTTTATTTGATGCAACAGATATCTGAGAATCGAGGGGGCTTACATCTCTCTCTCTCTTGCTTTTATATTTTTCCTGTTAAATAAAAACTATGACAACATATATATTATTTCATTAGTTCTGAAAATCTAATCTTTTACAAATAATTTGAATGCCGAGTATCTTGTCCGAGTATAATCACGGTCGGGAAATGTCTTCAGATATACGTTTTACATGTAAAACTTTGCTAAAGAAATCATAAAAAAATAGAAATAACAAATAAATATATAATATTATTGCATTAAAATTTTAAATGCGAGTGTTTTTATGCAATACGTCAACAGACCTTTGTAAATTAATAAAAAATCGTTATTTTACACAGAATCGCCGTGGCATCAAAATTAATAGTTTTAACAACTGTGGTACAATGTAATAAATTCATTCTATAAGTAGTAGTTTTCTCTTCTGAAGTCCACATTATTTTATTAGTTAAAAGAATAAGCAGATTTATTTTATTAGTAAATTAATTTTATCTTTTATGCTACACGTGTCTGGTAACACATGTTTTACGGCAATAAAAATCATGTTATTAAAATATTGATTTTAAACATCATACGTATGTGCAGAAAAAATGTTTTAATTATTTATTCACCTTTTTATTTATTGTTTATTTATATTTTAGCATCTAACATTAGAATACAACAGAATAGTTTAAATGCAAGGAAAAAATCTGAGGTATTCCGAATAAATCGTTCATCTTGCGTTCACCGTTCGTTCACCGTTTGCGCTCCGTTCGCGTTCTGTGTTCACTCACCGTTCTCCGTTCACACATCGTTCACCAAGTTGCGTTCAGCGTTCACACATCGTTCACCAAGTTGCGTTCAGCGTTCACACATCGTTCACTCACCGTTCGCTCTGCGTTCGTTCACCGTTCGTTCAGCGTTCGTTCACCGTTCGCTCACCGTTCAGGTGGGAAAGTAGAACGTTTCAGGGACTGTAAATGGCATCCTTCGAGGAATGTGTTCAATCATCTTTGGAAAACTGTCTTCTTTTTCGAGAGAAGAACATTATTTTAAAAGATAAACAGTTAGACACATTGAGGGCATTTTATGAGGGTAAAGATTGCATTTCCACACTGCCGACAGGCTATGGAAAAAGCATCATTTTCCAATTGCTACCTTGGTTTGTTCAGCAAAAGCTTGCACGTGAAAACCCAATGACAGACACTAAACTCCATGCATTTCCAAACTTCAATTGGCATCTCTCTGTCTGTTTTATCTCTTGCAAATGAAAAATGTTTCTATTTATGCAAGAAACCCAACAAGAAAAGGTTGTTTACTGTCACATTGACAGTTTCATTTATTCCATACCAGTCAGTATGTTAAGTTTAACAATGGTTTATTGTTTACTTCTGTTAAGTTGGTAAAGCTTTTGTGTTTTGTTTTTCTTATGTCCAGTTACATACACTTAATTCAAAACTTCCAAAAGATTTGTTCAATACATTGGGCACATGACTACAATTTAATAGCTTATTAATTATGAAATGCAATTTTGGGGGGCTGGATGTGGTTATTGGACAGTGGGTAGAAATAAACAAATAACCCAATTACATGGATGCCTATGTTTTACCAAGTCCCACTTTCCAGACAGAGGTTCTCCAAATTGTGTGGGTTTATCCGTAGTCCACAGGACAACAACCGTCATTAATAAATCATCAGATATTAGCTAGCATCAGGCAATAAACAACCATAGGCTTTTGATGATGCAGAATATATAGCGACAAACAATCTTTTTGCTGAGGAGAGGGGTAGGGTAGGGGTTAAAGTACATAAAATATACCATGAGAGTAAAAGCAGCATAAAATCTGTTACAAATATACTATTTGTACTTTAATTTTAAGTTTACTTTCTAACAAACTGTTTCAGTAATATTAATCACAGAATTAGTCACCTTTTCTGATTTAAACTGACTAAAAATAAGCTATTTTAAGACATTTGACATGAGAGTAAAATGTTTGTATACTTGTATCTACCTGGCTAATTTCACATGACCATCAATGTGCCACAAACTATTTAGAGTTGGTACTTTGTATACCCTTCTGGTTATGGGGTTCTTCTTTTCGATTCTATCTGTTAAAGATGAAAGGGTTTCAAGAACTCTTTTCCTCTGTACATAAGTATTCATCTCTGAAATATTTAGGAAGTGTTTTTCTTTTTCTTTCTTTGTTTTTTTTGGAGTGGTGCTGGTGGTGTAAGTGTGTGTGGGGGGAGGGGGGGGGTAATGAAAGCAGGATTGAAAAACTTTGCAGACCTGACCCGTAGTTTAGTATATGTCAGTTGTAAACTGTAAGAGTAGTAAAGACGTTTTCCATTTTCATCCCGCTTTCACAAGAAATAAAAGACCAAGATATTGGGCTCCCGAATTGTATTTCTTACCGATGGCTCCAGCATTAGTGCAGAAGTCATATTTTCCCTTTTCAAGGCTATTTATGAAGTGCTTAGCCTGCGGAAAAGTAATTTGTTTAGTACAGTCTTCTAGGTCTACATAGGCCATGGTGATAAGAAACGACTCATTTTCCGCAAAATTTTGTCTGTAAAAATGTACACTTTCGTTCTCAACATATGCGTAGCCACCATTTCTTTGACTGCGTCAGATTAATTTCCGCGTTAACGTTTGTACTTGCGGCGGTAAAACCATGTATTTTTTTTTTACAGCAATCGCACCATTTCGTGTCTTCCGTCGGAGGTCGCTAATTCGTGGCGTCAACCCCCCCCCCCCCCCCGGGAATTTACAAGCTTTAAAAATGTATATGCTAATTAAAAGCAAAAAAAAGTTACCGTGGACCCCTTGGAAAATACTGCCCCCCCTCCCCCGTTTAACGCAAATATGTGTGAAATAGGTTTGAAAAGTCAAAGATTTTAGGCAACAAAAGTCAAAGACTATCTCCTCCCCTGGAAAAAAAAATATGGATCCGCGCCTGCTTGTGACAAGACCTTCCTGTGGAAATTTGACGCTCTGAACTTCACCGTGGAATTTTATCCATATAATATTAAATATATATGTGTATTGTGGAAAGACCTTTCATTGGATACCAAAAACCTTGACGTTTTGATATTGACCCTGGAGATTTCCAAACATCTGAAAAAACTTTCATCTTGGCAATAAGTTTTTCACATCAAGGGATAGGGTTTACATACTTTGAATATTTAATCCTTGTCCCTTACTGTTAAAAAAATTGTTTGAAAAGGAAAAGAATAAGTATTTTCTAGGGGACTTTGTGAATGCAAAGCTGTCAGAGGAATATAAGTATAGGGTTCGAGATATGAGATACCCGCAGTAACCAGCTGATAGTATTTGATAGTATTCCAGAAATGGGTGTGTGTGCAACCTTTTGTATAGAAATTAACCTAATTTTATGACATCATAGGTAAACATATAATGGCAATGTCCATGATTTGCTATGGGAAACTTAGAATACGTGTCAAATAAAAAAGTAAACAAAGCAGGTGCACAATGGCAATATTTAATACAGATTCTGTGAAAATTTCATTCAGTAGTACAAGAGGAGTTGCGGATAAGAGAAAAAGCGTAACAGACGGACGGAAGTACAGTCGGAGAAAAATACTGATACCTATATACCTTCCCACTTTTAAAGCAGGGGTATAATAAGGGGACGACCATTTGATCCTGATGGGGGGGGGGCTGTCAAATTTTTTTTAAAGACAGATTATTTATTTTCATCCCTGTCGAGGACAGATTATTTATTTTCAAGATTATCAAGGACAGATTATTTATTTTCTTCTTTGTCTTATCGTACCTTGATCACTTCTGATTCATTTATATACCATAGGCGGATACAGGATTTGGGGAGGGAGCATATTTAACTTCATTCAAGCAAGAGGTCTGGGGTCGCCATCAGGCCCCAAGTGGGTCCTGGGCGAAGCCCTGGTGGAGGCCAAGGGAGCTCTTGGGTTTTCGTGTATTTTAAGAGTAAAACAAGGCACCATTATCGTGGTATTAGTTATTTTGAACCAAAGTTTGACTTAATTAATACTGTTCATACCATACTTTAAATGGGGTTCAGGGGGCTTTGCCCCCTGACGCTCTTGGGGTTTTTTTTCTGTTAAAGAGTAAAACCAGACACAATTGTTAGGAATGTACCAAAGTATAACATTATTCACATGTTATTAATATACTAGTCATATCATACCTTGAGTGAAAAGGAATACTTATAAGTATCCAGCCTGGTAATCTGATTTTAAAGACTATTTGGTTTTAGCGAGCGATTTTGAATTTAAGACTTTTGAGATTAAATTTGACGTAAATAAAAAAGGTATTTTTAGCAATATTTATATGTAAATATTGGTCAATGTCAGATTATTTATTTTCTCTGTGGCGGAGGACAGATTATTTATTTTCAACATTTTCAGAGACAGATTATTTATTTCCAAAATCTGCCAGCCCCCCCCCCTTCAGAATCAAATGGTCGTCCCCTAATATCTCTTAGATTTGGATACCTAACTTATATATTTTACTCAATCATCTTAATGTATTTTAGACAGACTTCTTTATTTTCGAATTAAAATGATGACAAGAATAGCAGTCCCTACTTTAATCACATCACAAGAATTATCTCAAATTAAGTTCAGGGAAATTTTGAGAATTATCGTTCACCATTGCTACAGAAACGAATTTGACGGTATGTCTTGGCACTGGAGTCAAACCATAGGCACTTGGGGTATGGACCTCCCCCCTCCTTTTCCATTTTTTTCCTTTTTAAATCGGGGGTCGAGTCACCTTTTTCCTATTTTTCTATTCTGATATGCACTATATGTTATCAATAATGTAACTCTTTTGTTTCTACAAGCTGTTTTTAAAAATGCCGTTTTCCACTGATACATATAAAAGAGAGAAGGCTTGCAACTCTTTTCTAGTCATCCGCCTTACCTCGCTTAAACTTCGCTCGATTATTTATCTAAATCAGAATAACACATGGGATATGCATACATTAATAAATTTGTTATAAATTCCTCTTCCTTTTCACATTTCCATTTAATTTTTATATGCCCCCGATTTGTAAATATTTCGATGAAATCACCCACATCTAGGGTAAATTTTGTTCATGTGCATCAACCGGGACGGAATTTACCAGGTATTTTCGGGCGTCATCATAATGTGTAATGTTATTCGGAACATTAAATTCGAGAGGGATTAAATCCCAATTTTCTTCATGTTATATGTAACGGTAAGTTCGATATATAACTAGAAAGCTGTAACTAGTAGGCTCTGATAGATACAGATTCACTTTTAACACACGATACAATCAAGCAAATGTCATAATATTGTTATTACAAATCCTGGATTTTTTGTAATGCAGAACATTTGTAAGATAGAGTTATCGTTCTTTGGTACTTCCGTCCCGGTTGATGCACATGAACCTAGATGCGAATGATTTCATCGAAATATTTACAAATCGGGGGCATATAAAAATTAAATGGAAATGTGAAAAGGAAGAGGAATTTATAACAAATTTATTAATGTATGCATATCCCATGTTTTATTCTGATTAAGATAAATAATCGAGCCAAGTTTAAGCGAGGTGAGGCGGATGACTAAAAGAGTTGCAAGCCTTCTCTCTTTATATGTATCAGTGGAAAACGGCATTTTTAAAAACAGCTTGTAGAAACAAAAGAGTTGCATTTTTGATAACATATAGTGCATATTAGAATAGAAAAATAGGGAAAAGGTGACTCGAACCCAGATTTAAAAAGAAAAAAAATAGAAAAGAAGGGGGGGGTCCATACCCCAAGTGCCTATGAGTCAAACATGGCAAACCTAACCACTATCCCCTCTCTCAGATTTGAATGCGATTTCTGCTTGCTTTCCTCTCTTGGATTTTCTTGAAAATTAGTCTGGACGTTTATTTTCCGATTGTCGTCTCTTCATTATCTGTGTCAGACATGTTTGATACTCTCGTACGCTAGCGTAAGGCCTCAATTAGTCCCAATTTCCTTTCATTATCAATCTCTTATTTTTTTTGGGGGGGGGTATGTGGTCTCCTTTGCACTGAAGATATTTCTTGAGTTCGTTTTCACTTATTTCCTGTATTACATTAATATCAATCTCTAATACAAGTTTGGCTTTCCTGAAAGCCTGAAATGTCATCTCTTTGGCTTCATGAATATCACAGAATAAACAGTGAAATGCAACTTTCTAAGCTATTTACAGATTTTTCTATTCTACTAGGGAAGGGGAGTGACACCTTACCTGATCAATTTAAGATTTGTAAAAAAGGGTAGTGCCCAAACTCCCAAACCCTATGTTGTGGATGAGAATGGCCAATATTTTAACTCTTTTTATTTTTCGAAAAACAAATTCATTTTGTAAGTACATTACTATAATCGAATAAAAAGTGTACATAAGGGAGGAGCTGGCATTGAACAATTACAGCAATACAGGGTTGAAAGGGATAGCTGGTATACAGATTTATAGATCAGTAGTAAGGGATACAGAGAACAGTCACTTTACAGTCGGGATGACGTAATGGGTTTTTTAGACCCCATCTACAAAGGGGTCACACTAAGGTCAAGTGATTAACCCAAGGTGACATTGGAATTAAGTCTGTGAGAGTGACCCCAAGGTATTTATCTTAAGAAAGTCTACCTTGACAAATGGAGTCACCAAGGTCACTATGGGGTCACCACTTTTTACCAAGGTCACCTTGGGAGTCACCTTCAGAATGTTACCTTGATAATTCTGAAGTCACTAACAGTTTGAGGTCTCCTAATTATTAGAACAACCCGAGGTCACCTTTGTAAAATCTTCTTGATAAGCTGATGTCACCTTGATAATAAATTAAAACAATTCTGGGGTCACCTTCATAACATACTGAAATCACACTAATAATTGGAACTTCTAATGTAGGTCACATCTTCAAGGTCACTAATTTTCAAACTAAACTAAAACTATAAATTGAGCCAAGCCTGAGTAATTTTTTTTCACAGAATCCATGGTTACTCTCTGAAGTCAAGCCAGTAAGTAAAACCTTATCAATTAAATGATTTTAAAAAAACATGAGTTTTACAACAAGACATAACATAATACTGATTTTAAATTTGTTTATTTCAATTTAAAGAGAAATAAAGTCCAATGAAATATCTTAATGAAAATGATTTTGAAAAAGAACTAGACCTTATTTTTGTCGTTCAACAAAAACGGAGGGCTTTTGAAACCCTTAAAAAGAAGAGTCTTATATTACACAGTAAAAAAAAAATCAAATAATACAATATCGCACAAAGTTCTTTTGAGATCAATTCTGAATTGAAAACATAACGATTCTCTTTGTCCACCAGTGTCTACTCAAAGAGAAATAACTCTTTCATAAATATTTAAAACATACGAAAATGTACTAATTTTCAATCCAATTAAACTCCTATAAGGAGTCCAAAAGTGACCCCACGGCCTGTAATTTTTTAACTGTACTCCTTATGCTTAATGCAAAACCATAATTAGTTTGAAAATTGGTTGAGAAATAAAAAAGTTATAGAGAAAAAGCTGTTTTTTGTAATTACCCATAAAGTCCCTTCCATTTAAGGGATTTTATTTCCATGAACTTACAAACTGTAGACAATGATTGAGTCATTATTCATGTGAAATATCACGAGAATTGC
>NW_026932563.1:0-5212 GCF_032062105.1 Saccostrea cuccullata
CGCATATATTTAGGAATCTACAGTATTGTATGAGGATTTTCTCAATCCTATTTACAACATTCCTATAAATGGTGCATGTAACATGTGGCCACATAGTGTAAACCAATATATGACCAAGCAGTTGTTTCTGTTAAACTTAAACATGATAATAAATTAATTTATTATCTGGTAATAATTCTGAAGCATACAAGTACAAAGTAATAAAACTTATCCATGCCTCACTGCAAACAACAGTCTAGACGAACTCCAAAAACGGCGTGAACTCAAAAAAAGAAGTCTTTGGCTCCGTCATGCATTGCGGCAAAATGGCTTCCGATGTAAACAAACGATAGATTGTCGTTCGCTTTCTCCACAAATACGACTGAATAATGGCTGTATTTAGTAAACTGTGACTGGATTTTAATTTTTGTTGAATAAATAATTGTACCCATTAAATAATTTATTGGTTATTGACTTATTTATCGATCTGTGTACTTGCATAATAGTGATTTGGGATATACGTACGACACCGGGATTCAATAAAGTCGGTAAGAATTAATTTTCTAACTTAATTTATTGTCCCCTTGATTTAAATTTTATGCCATTCCCACTATAAAGATACTTAAATTTTACTTCTAAGACACTTATATAGTATTTTTTTAAATGAAAAACTGCACAATTTTGGCGGCGGAGCAGAGATATTAACAGGTTCGATTTGAGAAGACTTTTTTACCGTAAATTTAAAAGAATGATTTTTTTTTAGTTCTTAAACTCATAGATTATAATTCTAAAAATGTTTCATGATTATATCTATTCATATGTGAAAATATTAGGTATATAGCGATGGTGATAACTAACGCTCTCAATATTCAGATGTCATAGTATTACAGGATTATATGACGAAATAATATTACAAATAGGTAATAATTCAGTCAATGTTTAACAGTTACAACAGATATATTACATTGTTCAATTTTACATATTTTTCCCTTTTATTATTATATATTTAATTCCCAAACGTTTATTTTTCTTTGTATTTGATCTAACTTGAAACGTGAACTTTCTTCAAAAAAGCCTCGGAGGAAATGTGGAAACTGAATGGATTCTCATGTAACTGTCACCTAATCGACTCTTATTTATGATTAAAACCATCAATTCAGTTCTTTTGTAATTATTGGTAAGATGTATTTACAATGCAGTTGCTCATTGCTGATCTAAACATGCTGAAATTCATTCGTACACGATAGACATGAAAGACAGAGGAAATTCGAACTGAAAATTCGCCAGCGTTCCTTACTTACAAAAAAACTTCTAAAATCAGTAAAAGTAGTTCTAAAATGACTAACTTAGTCACTACAAACAAATTATCAACCACAGGGATGTTTTCATAAGATTTAGACTGTTTAATTTGTATTGTGTATCCTACTTGTACGATGTCTGGCTGATCCTCAAAGTTGGTCAACTTTGACTTGAAATTAAAAACTATTTGCACATGAAATCAAAATTCTAACAAATACGTTCTCTAAAACCATTTATTATTAATCATTTCTGAGAACTTACATTATTGTAAGGTAATCCAATTTTTTGCAAAAACACTTTTTGTAAGAGCCCACTTTTCACGATTTTTCACCGTTTTTTATATAACTGCGCATGCGTTGGACTCGTTTTTTGGAGTCTTTTCTGGACTGAAATTCTCACTTCCGTTTACGCCGTTTTTGGAGTTCGTCTAGACTGAACAAGGTGGTGTCATTTTACAACTATACCCAAGAAAATAAGTTTTTGCAAAATTAGTTTTCAACAAGCTTGGTGTTTTTTTTTTATTTATTTATTAAAATATTAATAATTTATTAATAATTAATTAATTACTTTTATAGAAGTACATTATTCGAAAAAAATAAGTATCACATTATCATATTCACTTTATTTCTATCTCTCAGTCTCAGTCTGTTGCAACTATTAACTTTCTTTAAAAAACTTCATGAAAGTTCTCCTTGGAGAACTACATTGCTGTATCAATAAATTCTGGGCAACTTGTAGAATTAATTAATAAAGAATAAACTCATACAGTACCTCAAAATCTTCCATTTTAAGTAATGATGCTTGCAAAAATCACCGACTTCAATCAGCACACTGCAGAAAGGCTCAGTTACTCGGAGTATCTCTGGATGGGATCTGGGTCTCTAAGTATCTTATAATGAGGACGGCGTTTCAAGCGTTACAATAACACTGACTAAACGTTCGTATGAGATTGGGTTTTTTCATCATTCAGAGTTCCAAAATGACAACAAAACTGGGTAGGCATCTTAAAATGTGCTTTATATTCCTTTTCAAAGAGGAGATACGTTTGCCATGGATATTTATATTTTATTTCAATGGGGCTTTTTGTACGTCGTTGCATTTGCCTTTGACAGTTTACAAATGATTGCACTCTCTCGAATTTCCTCAGACAGTTTGTTTCATTGAACGAGATCTATATCAATTATCAGCCCACGCAGTTGTCATGAAATACTCTCTTGCCACTTCTTGGACTTCTTAGGTTGAATTCTTTTGTTGGCTCATATTGGTACTGAATTTTATCTGACTTTTAGACTGTAAGAGTTTTTGAAAGAAAAATCAATTCACTGGTCAAGTCGACCAGTGGTTTAATGAAATCCATTATTCCACACAAATATTCACTGCTCTATCAGCATATTTGAGATACTAAAATAAAGAAATAAAAATTGAGATTTTTTTTTTAAATTCCAGATATATTACAGTAGAGAATAATTCTGACTTCATGTATCTTTCATCTTCATTTTCACTATTTCTGCATGATTTTAGGTTGTTCTCTTTTTTGATCAAAAATGCTTTGTGAAAAACTAACTGTCTTAAAAGTGCTAGAGTTTATTCTTTCATATACCTAGATTCAAGCATTTTGAGTTGACAATCTCACATTTAAGCCTAAAAACTGTATGTTAAGAGGTTAAAATTCTGGAAAGGTCAAAAAAAATTTGCTGATCACTGACTGGGACATATTGATAGACTTTTGAAATATTTACCAGTTTTGCCATTGGAACTGATTAGTGATAGATTAAAATATTTACTGTTTGTTGGTCAATCTCCCATATTAAAGTCAATATTTACTGATTGATCATGAGACTGAGAGACTCAGAGAATCATTTTGTTCAATGGCATGGAATGGCACTTAATTTTAACTCCTTTGGAATAAATTATAGATATTCATCAGTGTTCTGAATGAGCAATATGGAAAATTCAATGCAGAATTTTATGGAGATATATGTTGACGAGATTCTGAGATTGAAAGTTAGCAATGCTCAAGAGTTAAACCACTGGTCAAATAGAATTTCAATCCAACTGGACACAATAAAAATTGTTTCTAAATCCCATGCAGGATACTGTAGATCACTAAATTTTCGCGATACCTTATTTTCGCGAGATAGTAATTGACTCTTTATAAGCGAGACAAAATTTTCGTGAATCGTGGTTATTGCTCTACATAATCTTAAGGAATACTATTGTACGCGAGAACTTAATTTTCGCGAGCACACTGTCTCGCGTAATTACGCGAAAATAAAGTTCTCGCGAATAAAAAGTGATTTACAGTATTTACTCAGCTCATTTGGTCATAAGAACCCATTTGGAATATTCTATCCTGTATGGGAGATTGGTCTCAACCTGTTTAATGATGGATAAATGTTTAAATCTTTATTAGTCAAATTAAAGTTGGTTATGCAACTTATTTCTAAACTATCATGTTTAAGTCTTTATGTGACAATTTTATTACTTTGTAGGTGGGATTCCACAAAATGTTCTCCAAGACATGGAGAAGAAATTTTCCTCTGATCCTAAAAACAAACTGGCTCAAAATGTTTGTTACACAACTAATCCAAGACAAGTCATGAAAAGCCAATCGGATCTTCGAGATCAAGTGCATGTATTCAATTGCAAGGTATGCCATTTTTTACTCAGTAAAAACACAAAATTTCAAAAGTGTCCTACAACCATAGGTGATGATAAATTGATGGTACAGCAAAACTCGTTTAGTGCGAACACAGATATAGCGAATTCACGGTTATTAGCTCACCTGCGCCGAAGGCTCAAGTGAGCTTTTCTGATCAAAATTTGTCCGTTGTCTGTCGTTGTCGTAGTCGTTGTCGTTGTCGTCCTTGTCGTCGTAAACTTTTCACATTTTCATCTTCTTCTCAAGAACCACTGGGCCAATTTCAACCAAACTTTGCACAATGTATCCTTGGGTGAAGGGGATTCAAGTTTGTTCAAGTGAAGGGCCACGCCCTTTTCCAAGGGGAGATAATGATGAATTTGTTAAAAATTAATGGCATTTTTAAAAAATCTTCTTCTCCAGAACCGCTGGGCCAGGAAAGATGAAACTCATGTGGAAGCATCCTCAGGTAGTGTAGATTCAAGTTTGTTCAAATCATGACCCCCGGGGCAAGGGTGGGGCCAAAATGGCCGACCCAAGTTTTACATAGGAATATATTATAGGAAAAATCTTTAAAAATCTTCTTCTCCAGTACCACTGGGCCAGGAAAGATGAAACTCATGTGGAATCATCCTCAGGTAGTGTGGATTCAAGTTTGTTCAAATCATGACCCCCGGGGCTAGGGTGGGGCCAAAATGGCCGACCCAAGTTTTACACAGGGATATATAGGGAAACCTTTTAAAATCTTCTTTTCAAGTACTTCAAAGCTATGATTAGTGATATTTATATGGAATCATCCTCAGGTAGTGTAGATTCTAGTTTGTTCAAATGATGAACGCCTGGATGGGGGGGGGTGGAGTAAATTCAAGCCTGATGTGCTCAGGTGAGTGCTGTGGCCCCTGGGCCTCTTGTTTGTTTTGTTTTGGTTTATTTTACTGTGTAGTTTTTAGCTCACCTGAGCCGAAGGCTCAAGTGAGCTTTTCTGATCACATTTTGTCCGTCGTCCGTCCGTCTGTCTAGCTGTCTGTCTGTCCGTCTGTCCGTCTGTAAACTTTTCACATTTTCGACTTCTTCTCAAGAACCACTGGGCCAATTTTGACCAAACTTGGTACAAAGCATCCTTGGGTGAAGGGGAATTTAAATTGTTAAAATACAGGGCCAAGTCCCCTCACAAGGGGAGATAATCAAGAAAAGACAAAAATAGGGTGGGGTCATTAAAAAATCTTCTTCTCAAGAACCACTGGGCCAGAAAAGCTGAAACTTATGTGGAAGCATCCTGTGGTAGTGTAGATT
>NW_026932564.1:0-5366 GCF_032062105.1 Saccostrea cuccullata
ATATCTTTTTTGTTTTATGATAAATGCTTTGAAATTTATAACATAAACATGTATTAGGATGTACTACAATATGATATAAAAAAAATTTCATGAAATCACGCGCATGCACGTGCGCTGCAATCTGATTGGTTGAAACTTTAAATGAGTATATCTCCCTTGGTTTTCAACCAAACAGCATGGGAATTAGAACATAGATAGACATAAAGGACTCCTACAAGATGGTATGGTCACCATTCACATGCATGCACGTGCGTGCAGGTGCGCTTTGCTCTGATTGGCTGAAACAAAAATCTCAATATCTTTTCTGTTTTTTTACAAAATGCTTTGAAATTTAAAACATAGGCATACTTTAAGATGTCCTACAATATGATATATAATAATTGTCATGAAAACATGCGCATGCACGTGCGCTGCAATCTGATTGGCTTAAACTTTAAATGGCTATAACTCCCTTGTTTTTCAACCAAACAGGATGGGATTAAGAACATAGACAGACATAATGGATTCCTACAAGAAGGTATGGTCATCATGCACGTGCGTGCACGTGCATATGAGTAAAATAGTGTTGACAAGATGATATCGTCATTACGCTCATGCAGTCACATGTGCACGCCTGCATTGCTTAAATTTGAAATACTTGGATACTTTTGGGAAAACGTTGTTTACGTCTTAAATGCATAGATTTTGCCCTCTTTAATGAAACTTACAGGGAATATGGCACGAGAAGGGAGTTGGGGAGCGTTTGGGAAATCTGTAACGGTTCCCGTTACAATTAGCACTAGTTTTCATTGTGAAAAACTCAAAATTGTTCTTTGTTATATATAAATTTGCGCTTAAAACATCACAAAGTAAAAGATTAAAAAATATACAAAATGTCCCCTTAAGGCAGAATATTATGTCTGGTACCCCTTATGTAGAAAGCAGATATATATATATATATATATATATATATATATATATATATATATATATATATATATATATATATATATATATATATATTTCAAGTTATAATTAGGATATTTGCAGATAACAGAAGATCTTTGATAAATTGTTAAAGTAAAAGAGTGGTAAATATTTGTTTGATAACATGCTTTATAAATGTTTTTCAGAACATAACTCAATGAATTAATTTATCAAAATGTTGTCAACTTGATTAAGTGTGAAACCTTTCTTGCTTTGTTTATTTGATTAAAAGTGGTCTCTGTTTTGTCATTAGTACATAATTTCATTTAAACCAGCTATATAAATTAATTTTCAGATTATAATTCATCTACAGTATTTCATTTTTTTCAAATTAAAAAGAAACTGAAACAAAATTTTAGTGATACATTGAAAATAAAGATTATTTAGGAAAATGATGTATTGATAATACAGAAATGTGGTTCACAATATAGGTACAATCTAAATGTCACTCAAGAATTTTAAAGTCATAGACAGTTCGAGGTCATTAAAGGGCAATATGCTGTATATATTATGCCCTCTCCTCCCTCCACAGACACAAATGATAGACTCAAAGGGTATCAAATGGAAGCAAATAAGTGTTATAAATATATAGGAGTACTCTCCCATTCCAAATGTAGAGCCTTGGTCAGCTTTTGCAGAGTCAGGGGATGCGATTGTCCTTAAAAGTTTGACAAATCATGACAATCCAATGCTTGCTCTATTTGGTTCAAATTTGGCGATTCAGATGACTATGACAGAAAAAGGTTGCTATTGCTTTGCAAGAACTTGATTGTCAAACGAGCTGTATGTGGCTGTCTATTTTCGGTTTAAAATACGGCTCCTCGATGCTGCAAAATTGAAAAGGCATTTGCAGGTAGAACATCGCGAGGGTGCCCTTTTCCATCAAAGTCCTTTGAATATGAACCAGACCATACAGTCTTACTTTTATGTATGCCGTTTTCCGACCATATTATAAAAACTACTGTCTATAATCGTGTTCATTACGAAGCCTACGTACTCTTAAACTTATAACAGGCTTTCCGATTAACATCGTGAACTAGTAGCTAAACGAAATGTTCAGCGATGTTGCCGTAGTCATACTTTGTTGATCTGACATCTTTGAAGTCGATATATGAATTGTTTTGGGTTCAGAACTATGGCTTGAATAGTACTCTTGCAATAATTCCAGCATTCCGTAGTCAGCTGCAAAAAGGGGCTTGTTAGATGTTCTGTGCAGTTCAGGGATAGCTAATGCTGTAGATGACGTCGTTTTGAAACATGCATGAAATCTACGTAATCCTTTGAAACGATCCTGTGCTGGTGATGTCACACGTGGCCTGCAAATTTTTTGCAAACAATGGGCGTTCCTTGTTAATGGTATATGTTTTATAGGTTACATATGGTGCTAAAGGAATTGCATCAGAAACCAATAAATCAGAATTGAGATGATTTTTTTAGCATTTTGTAAAATCATGTCCTTTTGTCTGTGAGATTTGTAGAATAGCTGCAGTTTACAATTGCGTTAAACAAGCAAATTCAAAGAATTGTGGTCCCCCGCTTTCGGTGTCTTTGTGGGTGAGGTGTTATTTTTATGACACATTGTGTCTAATAGGAACACCCTATCATATGTCATTTATTTAGAAATTATCATTGAAGTTGATTTTTTTGAAGGATGAAAACCCTAATCCTGACCGTTAAAAACTTATGGCCAAAGTTCTGCCACAAAGAATATATATGTGAAATATGAACGTCCTAGTATCTATCGTTCAAAAGTTGTGACCAAAGTTAAAGTTTTTTAAAAGTAGTTAAAACTCCAATGTAAAGGTCAAAGGGTGAAAGTTGTTGGTATCCAATGAAAGGTCTTCTCACAAGTATTACATTTGTGAAGTACGAAAGCCCTAGCTCTCACCGTTCAAAAGTTATGGTCAAGGTTAAAGTTTATTCATAAGTATGTAAATCTCAAAGGTCAAGGTCAAAAGGTCAAGGTTGTTTGTATCCAATGAAATGTCTTGAAACAAGGAATACAAATGTGAAATATAAAAGTCATAGTATCTACTATTTAAAAGTTGTGACCATGGTTAAAGTTTAAAAAGTAGTTAAAACTCCAAGGTCAAGGTCAAAGTGTAAAAGTTGTTGGTGTCCAATGGAAGGTCTTTTTCACAAGGATTACATATATGAAGTACGAAAGCCCTAGCTCCACCGTTAAAAGTTATGGTCAAGGTTAAATTTTTTTCATAAGTACGTGAAACTCCATGGTCAAGGTCAAAAGGTCAAGGTTGTTGGTATCCAATGAAAGATCTTGCCACAAAAAATACATATGTGAAATATGAAAGTCCTAGTACCTACCATTCAAAAGTTATGGCCAAAGTAAAAGTTTGGAATTTTTGTGTAAAAGTGGGTTAAACTCCAAGGTCAAGGTCAAAAGGTCAAATTTGTTGGTACCCAAAAAAAAGGTCTTGACACAAGGAATACACATGTGTAATTGAAAGTCATAGCTCCATTAAATCAAAAGTTATGGGCAAGGTTAAAGTTTTGTGACGGACAATGCAGACTTACAGACTGACAGACTGACGGACAGACGGACAGACAATGAAAATTTAATTCCCTCGCTTTCGCGAAAGCGGGGGACAATAAACATAGAGAGCAAAATTTTAATCAATGCTTGTCTACATTTGATTGAACAGTACCTGAAAAAGCATGCATACAATGATATATAGAATAACATTAAATCCATAGTCCTGGATTTTGAGAAAGAGAAAACAATATAAAAACAAGCAAATTCAAAGAATTGTGGTCCCCCGCTTTCGGTGTCTTTGTGGGTGAGATGTTATTTTTATGACACATTGTGTGTAATATGAACATCCTATCATATGTCATTTATTTAGAAAATAACTCTGAAGTTGATTTTTTTGAAGGATGAAAACCCTAATCCTGACCGTTAAAAAGTTATGGCCAAAGTAAAAAGTTTTTTGAAAGTAGGTCAACTCCCCAAAGGGCAAGATCAAAGGGTCAAAGTTGTTGATATCCAATGAAAAGTTTTCTCACAAGGATTACATATGTGAAGTAAAACCCTAGCCCTTACTGTTTAAAATTTATGGTCAAGGTTAAAGTTTTTTCATAAGTACATAAATCTTTAAGGTCAAGGTCAAAAGGTCAAAGTTGTTGATATCCAATGAAAGGTCTTGCCACAAAGAATACATATGTAAAATGTAAAAGTCCTAGTATCTACCGTTCAAAAGTTGTGACCAAAGTTTAAGTATTTTTAAAAAGTAGTTAAAACTCCAAGGGTCAAGGTTAAAGGGTAAAAGTTATTGGTATCCAATGAAAGGTCTTCTAAAAGGATCACATATGTGAAGTACAAAAGCCCTAGTCTTCACCGTTCAAAAGTTATGGTCAAGGTTAAAGTTTTTTATAATACATAAATCTCCAAGGTCAAGGTCAAAATGTCAAGGTTGTTGGTATGCAATGAAATGTCTTGCCACAAGGAATACATATGTGAAATATAAAAGTCCTAGTATCTACTGTTTAAAAGTTGTAACCAAGGATAAAGTTTTTAAAATGAAATTAAAACTCCAAGGTCAAGGTCAAAGGGCAAAAGTTATTGGTATCCAATGAAAGGTCTTCTCACAAGGATTATATATGTGAAGTACGAAAACCCTTAACCCTAACCTTTCAAAAGTTATGGTCAAGGTTAAAGTTTTTTTAAGTCGTAAATCTCCAAAATCAAAAGGTCAAGGTTGTTGTTATCCAATGAAAGGTTTTGCCACAAACAATACATATGTGAAATATGAAAGTCTAGTACCTACTGTTCAAAAGGCATGGCCAAAGTAAAAGTTCGGAATTTTTGTGTAAAAGTGGGTCAAACTCCAAGTTCATGGTCAAAAGGTCAAATTTGGTGGTGCCCACAGAAAGGTCTTGTCAAAAGGAATACACTTGTGAAATATGAAAGTTATAGCTCCTCTAAATCAAAAGTTATGGGCAAGTTACAGTTTTTGTGACGGACAGACTGACAGACTGACAGCTAGACAGACTGACGGACAGCTAGACAGACAGACAGACGAATGAGATTTAATGTCCCCTCGCTTTCGCGAAAGCGGGGGACAAAAATAACGCATTTTACTCGAATGAATCATATCCATATACAAAAATGCTTGACAAAACTTTCTTACATTTTTCAGGGTATTGTTCCTACTATGCATTTCTTTTTTGAAGAGTACGTATAATTTTATGTGTACGTTTTTATACCCCCCGCTTGAAAAGTGGGAGGGTATACTGTATGTCAGTCCGTCCGTCTGTCTATTACGCTTTGGGATACCCATCTCTTATCCGCTACTCCTCTTATACTACTGAGTGAAATATAATGAAACTTTCACGGAATCTTTATTACATATTGCCATTGTGCACCTCCTATTTTACTTTTA
>NW_026932565.1:0-53451 GCF_032062105.1 Saccostrea cuccullata
AAGGCGCTAAGATTAATTCGTGGCGTTTGGCGCGAAATTATGAATAGTGACTCGCCTTTCATAATTCTAAGACAAAAGCACTGTTACACCGAGGTATATACAAGAAAATTTTAGAGCAGAGGTCCCAAAAGCGTAATATTTAGTGCGTTGGATTTTTTTGATGGATTTTCATGTTGGCGACTCAATCCCCTTTTATGTGCAATTTTTAGCTCTACTGGTCAGAGACCAGAAGAGCTTATGCGATAGTAATGCGTCCGTCGTCCGTCCGTCTGTCTGTCTGTCTGTCCGTCTGTAAACAATTTTTCAAAATGCTACTCCTCGTACAGTTTTGGTCTGATTTCAATATAACTTTTTCACACAAGTAGAGTACACTAAGATACATAATTCTGTATATCGGTTTTTGATTTCGATGAACGGTGTTGCCATGGTTACTAAAAATAGAATTTTCTGTGAAATTCTTTCAAAATGCTACTCCTCCTACAGTTTTGGTCTGATTTCAATATAACTTGGCACACAAGTAGACTACACTAAGATACATAATTCTGTATATCGGTTTTTGATTTCGATGAACGGTGTTGCCATGGTTACTAAAAATAGAAATTTCTGTGAAATTCTTTCAAAATGCTACTCCTCCTACAGTTTTGGTCTGATTTCAATATAACATGGCACACAAGTAGACTACACTAAGATATATAATTCTGTTTATTGGTTTTTTATTTCGATGAATGGTGTTGATGTGGTTACTAAAAATAGAAATTTCTGTGAAATTCTTTCAAAATGCTACTCCTCCTACAGTTTTGGTCTGATTTCAATATAACTTGGCACACAAGTAGATTACACTAAGATACATAATTCTCTATATCGGTTTTTGATTTCGATGAACGGTGTTGCCGTGGTTACTAAAAATAGAAATTTCTGTGAAATTCTTTCAAAATGCTACTCCTCCTACAGTTTTGGTCTGATTTCAATATAACATGGCACACAAGTAGACTACACTAAGATACATTATTCAATTTCTATATATCGGTATTTGATTTAGAGGATCGGTGTTGCCGTGGTTACTAAAAATAGAAATTATTTTTAAATACCCTTAAAATGCTACTCCAAATACAGTTTTAGTGTGATTATAATATAATGTGGCATGCAAGTAGACTACACTAAGAACATAAAGAGACTTAATCAAGGATCATTATTCTACGAGGGTCATTCAAAAAGTTCGTAGACTTTTGTCCTAACTTTTTTATTTAACGTCATATTATATCCAAATTTGGTACAAATATTTTAACAACAGATTCAAATAATTTGAGTAAAAAATTTGGAATGTATCTTCATATTGATTAAAATTACCAAGGATTTAGAACGGCAAAAATGGGGTCACGGAGCACCGTCAATATTGAGTAATTTTCTAATTTTCACTTTGTAGTATTTACAGCTATACCTCTAATAAATAGAGATGAAACGAAATAAAATTTACATGTTTAAATAAAGTATTGCTGTATTAATTAAAATGAAATCAGGTTATGTAATATCTCGTTCCGTTTAAAATATATTGGCTTCTAAATACATATGGGCTTGGTTAAAAAAGGCAAAAAAACATGACGTTGGAGGACGTCACGGAGCAGCAAGTAGCAATAAAATTAGACTTTACATTCGGAAATTTTTTTCTACAAGCTTAAAAAATACTTATTAACCAGGATCTGTATGAAAAAAATCTGTGTATTTGTATTAAATTGAAAATACAATTTTTGAGTGGAAGCGAGTTTGAATTGAGACGATGGATTGTCTGCAAAGAAACATGTTAAAGTTAAAAATATTGTCAAAAGAGTTAGGAACGTCATTGAACGTGATATGTGCTTCAATGTTGCAGAAATAATAGAGTTGCATGGTAAATCAAAGAATTTGACAACAATAACATTTTAATTCAAGCTATATTTGTACAATTGTTAGCAAACTAGGTTTTAAGTGTTGTGAATATGTGTTTTGAATGGAGAAGACGCTACAAATCGTGTTTGAAATAACAAAAATTTGTATACTTTTGACAAACTTTCTCAGCGTTGTTTTTGACGTTACAATATTGATTAACCGTGCTCCGTGGTAACAAAACATGTTGCTTTAAATTTTGGCTAACATGAGTTCTATTTAATCAAATGGAATGAAACTTCACACTTCGACAAAATAAATGTTACTGTTACGAAGATGTGTTGATCTATAATCTTGTAATAAACATATGACGATGAGAAGCATTGTATACATATTTTTGAATGACCCTGGTGTATTTATTGCTGTAGAAAAGTTTCAATTAACAACTGCTTAAGTACTTTTCTCTTCCTTTGCTATAAGTACAAACCAGTAGAGCTCAGTCTCAACAGAGACTTCTGGTTGTTTTACTTTTCAGATCGATTTAACGTTTTCTTTCCGGAATCGGACGGAAGACCTCTCGTTGCTCGCAACGAGTTTCACATCTAGTTATTATTATTATTATTCTTTTTTGACAAAATTTTATGGACGGGATTTCTCGAAAACTATTCAGCGGATTTCAGCGAAACTTTCAAAAAATATGCGTCATTATATGAAGTTGTGCAGTCTGTAATTTTTTTTGGTAAATTCACTTTCGGTGCCAAGTTATGGACGATTTTCTGATTTTAAAATGCGATTTTGTCGCGCACTTTTATCGAAAATGGCTGAGGATATGAACTGGAGACTTATTGGAGATGATAGATCATGACTTTGTGGTTTGCAGAATTGCCTTTTCGTGCGTCGTCGGTACTTCCGGTTTATACCGGAAGCGTATTCAAAATATGCAATTTTAAAACTTTTTTGTTTTTCAATATTTTTCTTTGATGTTATTTATTCAAATAAAGACTCATTTACAAATGCGTAATATGTAATTTGTTTTAGAATTGAAAAAGGCAAACTCGAGATATTCGCATTTAAAAATTTGAAGCGGTGTTTTCAATGGCCGAATGGTTAGCGCGTTTGATTGTCACGCGGGCGACCCGGGTTCGCTCCCCCGAATGTCCAATTTTTTTTTATCATTTTTTCTGCTAGATTTTTCTTTATTTTATTTCAGAATCGGACGGAAGACCTCTCGTTGCTCGCAACGAGATCGTTTCTAGTTCTTATTATTATTATTATTCTTTTTTTTGACAAAATCTTGTGCAGGCGATTTCTCGAAAACTATTCAGCGGTTTTTCATAAAACTTTCACAAAATATGTGTCATTATATGAAGTTGTTACATTCGAAGAGAAATTTGAAAAATTCTTTTCTGGTGCCAAGTTATGGACAATTTCCTGATTTTAAAATGCAATTCTGTCGCCCCTTTCTCTCGAAAATAGCTAAGTATATGAAATGGAGACTTATTGGAGATGATAGATCATGACTTTCTGGTTTGTAGAATCACCTTTTCGTGCGTCGTCAATACTTCCGGTCGTTACGAGATGCAAATTAAAAAATATCGTATTTTCTAACTTTTTTGTTTTTCAATATTTTTCATGTTTTTTTTTGGTTTGTTAATAGAAACCCTTCTTATGGTGTCTACTTTATAATTTGTTTGAATATTCATTAATCCAAACTCCAGATAAAAAGCATTCAAAAATCTGAAGCGGGTCCAAAATGGCGGCTGTCTCCGGTATTTCGCAATCGGGGTTTACGGAGGCAGCCGAGCGTTTGCTTGAACGAAGGTATCATAAGGATAAATGAAATGTAAAGGAATTCTTGCATTGACACCTCGTAGTTACGTCGCAATTCTGTTTCAAACTAACATACCTTCTATAATGGGTTTTGGCTGGATCTCAAAGTAAAAAAAAAAGAAGAGACTAAATAATATTATGCAAATGAAATTCGAGCCTAATATCTTGTGCACGACAGAAAAACAGATCTTAAAAAATAGTTATAAGTAATACTCTCTCAGAAAGAATATCAATGAAATTGTAAGTATAAAACTTAACTACTGTCTTGTCGATGCACGTGCACATTCGTGTCATATTAAACTAACAGAAAAAACAAAAATAAGAGAACCATTTTTTGACTGATCGTTTAATGAAGTTTATATCAGCATTCTTGTCTCAAAGAGCTGATTCAAGTTATTGAGCATAAATGGTATCCAATTCCCTGACCGTCGAAAGGCGAGCATTTTTTTTCGGCGAAACAGTTAAACCTTTTCATGAAAGTGTAACTAATCGGGAGAGTTCACTTTGGGGATAAACAGGGAATTTTAAATAAAGTTAAAAATACATAGCTGTTTCACCGCTTTAGTGTCACTTGCTTACAAACGATATGGAATTTTTAAAATGTGTTTAATATACCGGGTACTTTCTTATCCTCGATTTTTAGGCTATAAGAACATATTTTTTATTTCAATGAAGCTATCACACCTATTTAATAGAACAGTCCAAAGAAAAGGCGCTATGATTAATTCGTAGCGTTTGGCGCGAAATTATGAATAGAGACTCACCTTTCACAATTCTAAGACAAAAAGCACTGTTATACAGAGGTATATACAAGAAGATTCAGAGCAGAGGTTCCAATACTGTAATATTTAGCACGTTGGATTTTCATGCTGGCAACTCAATCCCTCTTGTGTGCAATTTTTGTTTACTTTTTCAGGTCGATTTTACGCTTTCTTACCGGAATCGGACGGAAGACCTCTCGTTGCTCGCAACGAGTTTCTCATCTAGTTATTAAGGTCTTCCGTCTTCACGGAAGACCTTAAAGTGATTCTATTTTTTCTTATTCTTATTAAGGTCTTCCGTCTTCACGGAAGACCTTATAGTGATTGTATTGTTTCTTATTATTAAGGTCTTCCGTCTTCACGGAAGACCTTATAGTGATTCTATTGTTTCTTATTATTATTATTATTATTCTTATTATTATTATTCTTTTTGAAGGACTTTTGAAGAAAAAATTGGAAAATACGATTCCGGTTCCAAGTTATGGCGAAATTCCTGATTTTAAAGTGCAATTTTGTCGCCCCTTTTTATCGAAAATGGCTGAGTATATGAACCTTTTTTTGACAAAATTTTGTGGACGGGATTTCTCGAAAACTATTTAGCGGTTTTCAACGAAACTTTCACAAAAAATGCGTCATTACATGAAGTTGTGCAGTCTATAATTTTTTTTGGAAATTTCGCTTCCGGTTCCAAGTTATGGACAATTTTCTGATTTTAAAATGCGATTTTGTCGCGCACTTTTATCGAAAATGGCTAAAGATATGAACTGGAGACTTTTTGGAGACGATAGCACTTGACTTCCTGGTTTGCAGAATCACCTTTTTGTGCGTCGTCAATACTTCCGGTCGTTACGAGATGCAAATTCAGAAACTTGTATTTTTCTAACTTTTTTGTTTTTAAATATTTTTCAGTTATATTTGGTATGCTAATAGAAATCTTTCTTATAATGTTCACTGTATAATTTGTTTGAATATTGATAAATCTAAACTTTAGATATTAGCATTTGAAAAGCTGAAGCGAGTCTAAGATGGCGGCTGTCCCTGTCAACTCCGACATTTCGCAATGGGGGTTTACGGAGTCAGCCGAGCGTTTGCTTGAACGAAAGTAACATAAGGAAAAATGAAATGTAAAGGAATACTTGGATTGTCACGTCGTAGTTACGTTGCAAATCTGTGTCAAACTATGTTCTTCTAAACGTCATCTATAATTAGATTTGGCTGGTTCTCAAAGAAGAAAAAGAAAGACTAAATGTGCAAATGAAATTCGATACCTAATACCTTCTGATTTGCAACACGTGAAAACAGATCTTAAATCAAAGTTATAAGTAATAGTTTTTCTAGAAACAATGTCAATGAATATAGTAAGTATAGAATTTACAAACTGTTTTTCCAATGCACACTTGTGTCATATTACAACAATAGAAAAGACAAAATAAGATAACAGTTTTTTAAAAGATCGATAAATGAAGTTTATATCAACATTCTTGTCTCAAAGATCTGATTCAAGTTATTGGGCATAAATGGTATCCGATTCCTTGATTGTCTTCGGGCAACACATGTTTTTCGGCAAAATATTTCAACCTTTTCATAAAAGCTTATGGATACAAAATATATATAAACAGGAAATTTTAAAAAAGTTTAATTCAATAACTGTTTCATTGCTTTAGTGTTACTTGCTTATATACAATATGAAATTTGTAAAATGTGTTTCTTCACCTTGATATTTTAGCTATAAGAACGTTCTTTTTTCTTTCCATTGAAGCTATCACACTTATTTAATGGAACATTCTCAACAAAAGGCGCGACGATTTACTTCAGGCGTTTGACGCAAAATTATGAATAGTGATTCGCCTTTCATAATTCTAAGACAGATGTACTGTTGCAGAAATATAATTATACAAATACATTTAAAGCTGTGGTACCAATAGTGTCATAGTAAGCGCATTGGATTTTCACGCTGGCGATTCGGGTTTAATCCCCTTTCTTTCCATAAAAAGTTTGATCACTTTTTTCAGCTCGAGTTTGTGTTTTTTTTTCAGAATCAGACGGAAGACCTCTCGTTGCTCGCAACGAGTTTCTTTTCTAGTTATTATTATTTTTCATTATTATTTTTTTGACCTTTTCAAATCGCGATTTCTCAAAAACTACTCGATGAATTTCAGCCAAATTTTCAGGGTTGATGTGTTTTGTCATGCCATTCTGAAATATGAAAGAAAATTGGAAAAATTCACTTCCGGGCACGAATTATTGCGATTTTTCATTTTTTTCACTAAAAATCTAGTCCGTGAATGTTCTCAGAAACTATAAAAGGTAGGACTCTGAAACTTTCAGGTATGATAGAGGTTGGTTTGAGAATGTGTGAAAAGAACATTTCGTGTGTCGTCGCCACTTCCGGTCGTCACAGGAAGTGATTGAAAAAGGGTAATTTTTTGAACTTTTTTGTTTTTTAATCTTTTTCATTGATATTACTATGCTCAATAGAAACTTGATAAGGAATACTAAATATGTAATTCAATTTAAAATCGAAAAAACAAAACTTGAGATATTTGCATTTTTAAATTGAAGCGATGTTCCCCAATTACGTAATGGTTAGCGAGTTGGATTTTCACGCTTGCGACCCGGGTTCCATCCCACATATGTCCGAATTTTTTTTTTAATCACATTTTTCATTTTCTTTCAATATCGGACGGAAGACCTCTCGTTGCTCGCAACGAGTTTCTTTTCTAGTTATTATTATTATTATTCCTGGGAAAATTTTGTCCTCGAGTGATCTTGTAAACTATACATCCGACTTAGGTAAAACCTTTTTAGGGTTAGTAGGCATGTTATGTAGAGTTGCCGAACGAAGGTCATTTTGCGCGCACGTGCTTGCAAGAGCGGGCACGTGCAACACGTGAAATGACCAATAAAATGTATATTGTTGTAACTTTTCTATTTTTTGATGAAATGTTTTGAAACTCATAATGTAAGGATATATTAGTAGTATAAACAAGATGACATGGTCATTATAGCAAGATCTCACGCGCATGCACGTGCGCTTCGCTCTGATTGGCTGAAACTAGAGTCTCAATATCTGTTTTGTTTTACGTCATAATCATTTGAAATTTTGAACTTAGTCACACATTATGAAGGTCTACAGCATGATATATAAGAATGTTCATGAAAGCACGTACATGCACGTGTGCTGGCAAGAGCGCGCACGTGCAACATGTGAAATTACCAATATAATGAATGAAGCCTTAACTTTTCTATTTCTTGATGGAATTTTTTGAAACTCACAATGTATGGATATATTAGTAGTATCAACAAGATGACGTGGTCAAAATAGCAAGATCTTACGCGCATGCACGTGTGCTTCGCTCTGATTGGCTGAAACTAAATTCTCAATATCTTTCTTGTTTTACGTCATAATCCTTTGAAATTTTGAACATAGTCATACATTATGAAGATCTACAGCATGAAATATAAGAATTATCATAAAAGCATGTTAATTTACGTATGCTGCAATCTGATTGGCTGAAACTTTAGATGCCTATAACTTTGTTGTTTCTCAACAGAACAGGACGAAATTTAGAATATGAATAGAAATAATGAATTCCTACATGATACTACTATCAAGATTGAATACAAGGGCGTGCTTGCATGTATTTGCGCAAGCGCAATGCGAAAAATGAACAATGTATTTGAAAAACGGTAACATTTTTATTTTTATGACTTTTTATTGATTCTTAGAATATAAAGATATGTTAATAGTTTAGACAACATGCAATGATCACCTTGCATGTGTATGCACGTGCGTTTGCGTGCAATGCGTTAAATGACAAAAAATATCAGTGTAGCTTTAAAAATTTTTTTATGAAATCCTGCGATAACTGAGCATCTTAAAAAAAAGTTTTAAAGGAAATTGGCACAAAAAGGGAGTTGGGGAGCATTTGGGGAACATCTGTAACGGTCCCCGTTACAATTAGAACTAGTTAACAATGATATTAATCCTCTAATTAACTATAGTGCAAACAATTAGTCAATCAAAAACATTAGATATAGAATCAAATCAACAATTAATTTAGACTAAATAAACACTGCTCTTCGTATCAGAATTTGAGAAAAAAAATTCCAAGTTCGTAAGGGAAATAAATAGAAGAAATGTTATACTCGTATGTTAATTTTTTAATTCAAATACATATACAAGACATAGTATACATGTACTTAAGTATTGGGCGAACCACGTATAGGGCGAACAAGATTTTGGGCGAAGAATATTTCGGGCGAACGGACTCTGTGCGAACGGACTCCTGCGAACAGGTAGATCGGGCGAACGAACCCGTTACCTTTAAACCTTCGCTGCTGAAGAGTTCCACAATAATCTGTGTCCAATAATTCGTACTTCTACTATTTCTTATAAGAATGATCTATAGTATGAATTATTGGAAACAGATTATTGTGGAACTCTTCAGGTGCGAAGGTTTAAATGAATAGCAAACAGCCATCATGCTGTCAGGAAAAATAAACAACTTTATATTTTACTGGATTTAAACATTTTAAAGGTAAGAAAGTAAAGTTTTATAGTGATAGACACTTTAAGGGATGTTCAAAGGAAAAAGTTGAGGCGGGCAGCTAATTTATTTCAGCCTGTATTTATTGAAACCAGCTGCCGAAGTCGGAGCAAAAAACCCCGAATCACGTTGTGTGGGACTGGTCTGAGATGGGTAGTAGACGTCAGTCCAAATTTTCAGTCTCTACCCATCTCGCTGAGATTACGAAAAGTTATGAAAAGTCTTTGTCTTCATAAACCGTGTACAAATTATCATAAGCTTCTGTAAAGGAATTTTGAAGATGTACGTTTAACTTTACAGCCATTCGTTTCTTCAATACGATTGAGTCAACCATTTTTTTGTCACGAGTAATCTAGGTATTGACGTCATTTCAATTATGGTTTTGTAAATATAGAGATAGTTCGTAAACTTTTTAATCACCCCTCATACTGTACTGAACATTATAAAGGTGAAACTAGTGGGGAAACTAATTGAAAGTGGGAGGGCTAAACCAACTAAAAAGCTAAACCACAATTTTCAATGCCTATA
The DNA here is from genome assembly GCF_032062105.1 of Saccostrea cuccullata. Taxonomy (NCBI): domain Eukaryota; kingdom Metazoa; phylum Mollusca; class Bivalvia; order Ostreida; family Ostreidae; genus Saccostrea; species Saccostrea cuccullata. The sequence goes on from NW_026932565.1 coordinate 9,530, forward strand.
TAATGTCTATCTTTGCAATAAAAAAAGGGGGACAAAGCCCTCCTAGCCCCCCCCCCCCCCCCGTTTCGACGCCTTTGCACTAATAATTACACATTTATCAAATATTATATTTCTGAACAGTTAGTGGACCTTAACTAGCTGTTAAAAAAATAGTAGCTGGTGTCCGAAACCAAGATTTTCTCCATTCGCCATTACCAACAGTGAAAATGTTGTTATGTACAGTGTTTGAATTCATATTTCTCAAAACTGTCTGTAAAGATATAAAAATTTAATCATTTGTTTCAGATATATAGTTTAAATATAATTATTTATTTCAGTTCATTCCTCTATATTTGAAGTTCACAAGAAAAACTCTGCCACTATCTATTTACAACACAGTGAGTCTATGCTTATTTGATGTACTGGATCACTTGAATTTCTCCTGAATAAATGAATCCTACCCACAGCCTTCCCTCACTATCCACACAATAGGTTTATTTAGTCTGCAATTGTCTACACATTTCAGGAACTGTCCATTCTGATCTAGGATGTGTAGACAGGTATTGTTATTATCTGTCACAATAATATGACTCATTGAGTCTGTCACTATAAGTCTAGGACTAAATGGCTTCTCTCTCCTGGCTGGTGTACCATCGTATTTGAATCTAACTCTTCCTGTCTTGTCCACCACAATCACAATGCCAGCATTAAGATAAGAGACACAGATATCTCCATTGTTGTTCTCTGTCAGATTTAATACACAATGTCCTTCTTTAAAGATTATATTTCTATGTTCATCTTTATAAATTTCCTGTCTCAGTATTTTCCCCTGATAACGAAGTATTTTGTTTTGTCTTTTACTTTTGACATTGACCAGTATGTTTCCTGACCTTGTACAGCACAGTCCTCCTGGTGTCCAGCCCTGTGGTGGGGTGATCAGTACCTCTGTCCTCCCATCTCTGACAATGTTTACTGTTCCATTGAAAGAATCAATGTGTATGAGTTCTCCCTGTCTGGTCACAGAGATTTCATAAGGACTGAGTACAAATTCGGCGGAAACAGGTTCCTGTAGTGACCCATGTATGTCAACACGTCTTATAATTCCGAAACCACCACTAACCCAAGCTTCATCTTTTCCTACACAGGCCACTTGGCATAGAGGTTGAATTCCAGTAGGAATGGTGGCTATCACTCTGGGTTTTTCTAATAACTCTCGCATTGATAAATACAAGGAAACTCTCTCTGTAAGACTGGATAATGATGTCTGTGTTAATGTAGCCTTGTATTCTCCTAATTCTATGCTTAGTTCTCTCCCTTGGACTGTATTTGTATTCAGTGAAGGAACTTTAACATCAATGTCAGCAGGTATGTCTCTGTATTCTGTCAGTTTGGATTTGTAGTTGTTGACATCAGACACTTTGTCGGTCTTCAAGATTTCTTTGTTTTGGTCAACAGTTTGCATCAAATCTGGAATATGATTTTTATACTTGGATTGGTGGGATTTTAGAGAGGTGAGATAGTTTTCTCTTGTAAACTTGATCATGGAGTCAACTTTGTTGAAGTTGTTATCGACTTCTCGGTGCCATAGTTTTCTGTGTTTTTCTGCTTCTATTTCCAGTTCATCAAACTTTGCTGTTGATGTTGAGATTTTGCCCGCTATATTGTCCATTTTCTTCTTGTACATGGGAATAATGATGGATTCAATTTCTTGGTTTTCTTTTAAAATTTCATTTTTCTTTTCATTGAAAATCTCTTGCATGTCTACAATATCGTGTCTTTTATGGGAACTGAGAAATTCATACATTTCAGACAGACATGGACATGACACTGCTGGCAGTGTGCCTCACATCTCTGGTTGGAGTGAACCTTACACTCAGGAAACACTGGCTGGATCTTCCTGTTGGTGAAATGAACAATGTCGTGTGTTTGGGACTTGAATTTGTCCACATGTTTACTGACACAGTCCACACATAAACTGACTTGACAGTTGTTACAGAACTGCTGAGTAGGCTTAGGACAAAGGTCGCAGGTTATGACCTCCTGAGCCCAGGGAGTAGGAGTAGCCATTGTCTTGCTAAGGGATGGAACTGAAATATAAATTTTAAAAAACAGTTCTGTAAATAAAAGTCACATGTAGCAGATTTACCTGTATGAAACAACTAGGTATTTAAAATATCAACTATTTCAATCTTTTTAAGCGCTTTGTAGAACATTTGAAATATTTTAGAGTTGTATACTGTATAATTTACATAAGAATAAAAATTCTCTGACTTTGTAAGGTATAACTATAATAAACTTGACTTAAGGATTGTTTTAGGTTTTTATAATGAATAAATGATAAACTGTTTTGGAAATCTGTATTGAATTACCTTTATAGTTCCAACCTTTCAAGACTATAACTGTTAGGAAAGAATAAACATTTTATCTCTCCACCCTAATATTCACCTGACTGGGAACTACATTCGGTTTGATATTAATTTTCCTGGTTACCTATCAGTTTATTGAACAAGTGCAGAGGGCTCTCTTTGTAATCAGTGATCTGTGGGATGGATAGAGAAATTTAAATGGTAATATTATCAAACAGAGTTATTTCTCTTTGTATATACTGGGTATTTGATGCTAGGGTTTCTCTTATTCTTGAAAAAGCTGTTGACGAATGTCATCTGTTTTATACTATTCAAAGTTCTTCTTATTTTCCGAATTTCATGCTTCCCCTCCTACTTAAATTGCATAATTGTCTTAATGAGTAATGAAGATAAATTAATAAAGTTAAAACATGCTTCTATTCAATTGCAAAGAAATTTCCCCGACATAAAGTACTGAAAAATTTATTGTCATGACAAATTTCCAGATTTATTTAATGCATACATTTAAACAATAAAAATAGCAGTTGGAGCTGTAAATTCATGTATAATAAACAACTGTCTTTAAAAATAACCATGTTTAACTTTATATATTACATGTAATATTACATGTTTAACTTTATATATTTATATATCAAGACCCTTTTATAGGTCACCTGAGTAAACTCAGGTGACCTTTTGCTATCTGTTTTCGTCCGTCGTCGTCCGTCGTTCGTCGTGCGTTAACATTTGAACATTTTCAGCTTCTTCTCTGAAACCACTGAACCAATTTCAACCAAATTTGGCATATAGCATCTATTGGTGAAGGGGAACAAAAATTGTGAATTTCATAGTCCCTGCCCCCTGGGGCCTGGAGGTGGGGCAAAAACCACTAAAATTAGTGCAATCTTTAAAAATCTTCTTCTTTACTCCTGGACATCAAGCAGTCAAAGTGTTGGTATGAATGTCATCAGCATTAAGTCTTCTACCAAAATTGTGAAATTCATGGCCCCAGGGTCAGGTGTTCTAGTGCTAGGGCGGGGCTAAATAGGTTATATAGTGAAAATGCATTATTTCTTTGAAATTCTTCTTTTCTGCTCCTGGACATTAAATAAATTAACCAAGCACATAGTTGAGTTGTAAATGACTGCCTCTTCCAAAATTTTGAATTTAATGACCCCAGGGTCAGGGGTTATAGTGCTAGGGTGGGGCCATATAGATTATTATAGTGAAATTGCAATAATTCTTTGATATTCTTCTTTTCTGTTTGCGGGCATTAAATAAACTAACCAAATCATAGTTATGTTGAATAAGGCTGCCTCTTCTAAAATTGTGAATCTAATGACCCCAGGGTCAGGGGTTCTAGTGGCAGGGCGGGGCTATATGGATTATATAGTGAAAATGCATTATTTCTTTGATATTCTTCTTTTTCTGCTCCTGGGTATTTAATAAACTAACTAAGTACATAGTTATAATGAGTAAGAGTGACTCTTCAACTATTGTGAATTTCATGGCCCCAGGGTCAGGGGTTCTGGTGTTAGGGTGGGGCTCTATTGTTTATATAGTGAAAATGCTTAACTCTTTCATAATCTTCTTTTCTGCACCTAGGTATTAAACCAATGAAATATGTACATAGTTATGAGGAGGAAGGATGGCTCTTTGAGATTTGTGAATTTTAGGGCCCCTGGGTTAGGGCTTCTTGTATTAGGGCGGGGCTCTAATGTTAAATAGTGGAAATGCATAAATTCTTTGAATTTTTTTTTCCTTTGAACCAGGGTATTAGGGCAATGATCTTCGTATATATTTATGACGAAGAAGGCTGCTTCTTCCAAAAATGCTTAATTTCCTGGCCCCTGGGACAGAGGTCCTTGGGGGAGTCTGAAAATGATTTAATGCTTTGAAATCTGCACTTTGGTATTAATCAACAACATGATGAAATAAAATTCATAAAATTTCCAAAATTTTGAAAGATGTGGCCCCAGGGTCAGTGGTTCCTGAGGGATGGGGTGGACAACTGATAATGATAAAGTGGAAATGCATTTTCCCTTTGTTACTGTGATCTACATGTACCTCTGGGTATTACTAACCAAAGCAAGTATGCTGAGTGCATAATTATGATAAGCAACAGTGCCTCTTTCAAAATTGTGAATTTCATGGCTTCCAGATTAAAACACGAATCAAATTCAATTGTTGGAAAGTTGTTGCATGATACTCAGGTGACCTAAAAGGCCCATGGGCCTCTTGTTTGTTGGAAATAAACGAACATGGTCCACAAAATTTTTTGAGCTTTAGATTAATATTGGTATGAATCATTCTGCCTTGAAAAAATTACAACGAAATTTTGGAATCTTAATTGCCTTCACTGCGGTGAAATAGGGCCAATTTTAAATTTTTTAAAACCATTTTTGTAGTATAATATAAAAAATATGTACAAATAATACATCATAAACAGAACAATCAATAAATTTAGAAAAAAAAAACAAACTAAGGGGCAAAAAACACTCTGAGTAAAATTAAGATTGAATGTCTTTGCTGTTTTAGAAACTACACCGAATCCTTAAATCAGGAACATGTGTTTCACAATCCACTTTTGTATAATGATGACGGAGAATTATAGATATTATTAGCTCACCTGAGCCGAAGGCTCAAGTGAGATTTTCTATAAAAAAAAAATTGTCCGTTGTCTCACCAATCTCGAAGACCTAGACTATCCAGATGACTAGACCACATCTAAAAAGCATATATGCAAAGGAACGCATAAAAATTACAGAATAATGCAAAAGAAAACATACATTTGTAACCAGAGATTACATAGCTCACCTCAACGAATGTTGTCTATAAGTAAGGCAACGTCCTACAATTAACTAACATTCTAGAAGTTTACAAAATGCAAAATTTATGCAATTTTGATCTGATAGGGCTTGCAGTTACTTGGGAATAGACCTATCCAAAAACTTCAAAATAGTCACTGATTCAAGAAAGTATAATTCAAATACAGCATCTGAAGCAAGTTTGACAGTGTTCATCCCCTGCTGCATCATCAATACAAGTTTGGTTAATATAGGCCTTATAGTTTCTTGGTGATAGACCTACACCCATAACTATCATCTGGTCCATTATCTAGAAAATGTATGTCGGATCAAACCTAGTAGTATGCATCCTTAGATATATCACCCATGCACGTTTACTGAACATAGGGCATATAGTTACTTGGAAATGAGACCGGCACCAAAAATTTAACCTGTTCATTCATCCAAAAAATGTAGGTCAGATCCAACACAAGTACATGTGGTTAAAATATGAATAGAGAAAAACAAAGCTTTAATATTCCTTGAACAAGTTGAAAATCACGACACATGTCTTGAGCATAATATCATAAGCAATGGGATCATGTTGTATTGTAATGCTGATATTTGATTCTCTTCACTTGGTTGTCTCTCATTTCAGAAACAAACAGATTGTCCCTTGAATCTATACAGAGTCCAAAAGGGCCCTTTAGCCCACAGTCTATAAGGCCGAGGAACGTTCCATCCCGATCTATTATATGAACACAGTCATTGTCATAATCGGCTATAAGGATTTGACTCCGACTGTCCGTTGTGATCCCTTTGGGGTTGAACAGTTTTATTTTGGGAGAGGAAGTTTGACCCCTGTATATGAATCTCCGTTTTCCAGCTTGGTTTAAAACAATTACTGATTTATCAATGAAGTCCACCACACAGATATCCAAGTTCCCGTTTTCACTGATGCAATTCTGATTATGAACAGGATGTTCATAGATAGAGGTTCTGTCTTTGAGCAGTATGGATTGTTTCTCTGTAGAGCCAGAGTAACGAACAACCTTTAACCTCTCGTCCTTATTACTGTGCATGTTAACTAGAAGATCTCCAGAGCGGGTAGAGCAGACTCCGTAAGGTGTCCAGTTTTGTAGGGTTATAGACTCGGTGCCTTCATCTTTCACAATGTTTACAGTTTTAGCTATTGGATCAGTATACACCAGATCACCATGCTTTGTCACTGTTATGCCTCCTGGCCTGTTCTTTGACATGGTTCCTACTGTCTGGAGTATTTCCCCTCGTTTGCTGCTGAAGAGGTACATTTTATCTTCAGCTCCCCCTGTCCAGAGTTTATCATCATTTAGACAGGCCACAAAGTAAGGACCAAATAAAAATGAAAACTTAATTTTTATGGTGGTGTAAATTTTTGGTTTATCAAGGAAGTGTGTAACTACGGTTCGAGTTACTGCTTCTTGTATGCTTTGTTCTGACTTTATGCAGTGGCCTTTAAGATACAAGGTTGACTCCCTGGGACGTGATTTACCAGAAGGGTAAATGAGAACGGATTTTCTGTTTTCAAATTTGACCACTTTATGGACAGTAGTTTCGTCAGTTGAAATGTGTTCCCCCACACAGGCCCTGCAAAGGTTGATGAAGCATGTATTGCAGTGCATCTCTATTACGGTTGCCTTGCACACATGGCATCGTATCACATCCTGGGCACTAGTGCGAGGATTCATTGTTATATTTTATCTACATATAAAATTAAAAAAAAGAGTCATTAAACTCTGGGTTTCCATTTTGACAATGTGATTTAAAAAAAAAAGTTTTCCCCTCTTTAAATGCACTTTGTTGATACAAGTTAAATGAATTTTGCACGAATTTTCCTTAATAATTTGAATTTCTGTTTAACTTTAAAAAAACAATACTTCATAGGCGTTAGGTGGGGCTTTGCCCACCTCCCCTCCACCTTTTTTGCAAAGATAATCATAACATATAGGCATTGAAAATTGAGGCTTATTTTTATTAGTTGGAATAGCCACCTCCACTTTCAATTATCCCCCCCCCCCCGTTCAATTTAGTTCCGACGCCTAAATTATTAACTTATTTATCACTTCCATGGGTTTTATGGGTCTGTATTAAATGCCTTATATCCAAAAACTACCCTCTTTGTATTTATTGCCAAAGGTCGTTTAAAATTCTCATTTTTTTAATGTTAAATTTAGAAAGATTACCATGATAGTGCTCTTTTTAAATATTAAAGAGAAATACCTTAGGTATGCTAAAGCAAATTCCTCAAACAAATTCACATATCATTTCTCCAAAATGGTTTGCTAAGAAAAGGGTTACTTTATCAAAATTTTCACCTGAAAATCTCTTGAGCACATGACTAGAACTCTTATGAATTACTGCGTAATTTAAAGATCTGGGCTGCGGTTTCTGTTTAAATAAGATTTCTGTTGCACAATATAAACGCTGCAGAGTATTTACTTAATATCCATTTCAAATTTTACTTTAAAAGTGTAGGTGAACTTTGTATAATCTATCTTTTCAAAGAAAAAAAATGGACATACATAAAGTATATTTTTTTAACATTTTGAAATATTTTTTTCGCTGATCAGAAATTCTACTTGAAAATTACGAAAGCCGGATAGGCTCATTTCTGAAAAGATAAAAAAAATATTAACTCGTTATAACGAGTTAATTTTCTCGTTATAACGACTTAGTTATCTCGTTATAACGAGTTAGTATCTCGTTATAACGAGTTAATTTTCTCGTTATAACGAGTTAATTATCTCATTATAACGACTTAATTTTATCTCGTTATAACGACTTAGTTATCTCGTTATAAAGAGTTAGTATCTCGTTATAACGAGTTAGTTTTCTCGTTATAACGAGTTAATTATCTCGTTATAACGAGTTAATTATCTCGTTATAACGAGTTAATTATCTTGTTTTAACGACTTAGTTTTCTCGTTATAACGAGTTAGTTATCTCGTTATAACGAGTTAGTTATGAATTCAAAATGGCTGTAGTTTTAATGCCATTGATGTTTAGTTGATAATTATCGGTCATACTGCACTTTAAAATTGATAAAAAGTTGCAATTTTAATTTGCGATATGGTTTAAATAATATCAATCCTGAACTATCTTGCTGTCAATAATCACAATTTGATAAGTATAGCAATCTTTATTTACACATTAATACGTGAACGTCTCCAAGGACACAATATAAAAAAATCTATTACCAAATGTACTTGCTTCAAAGTTTGGCAATTTATTTATGACAATTTTCTCCGATAAAAGACACGAATTTTTCTGATGTGTTTTGGATGACTTATTAGCTTTCATAACCAATGTCTTAGTACCTAAATTAATACATTATAATAGGAAGCTAACGCAGGCGTTAATGCAACATATATAATATACACTTCCAGTGTGATATATATTATTTTGAGAGTCAGAAATGTTTTGAAGAAGGGGAATATGGAGGCATCAGCAATGAGGCCATGGGCGTAAAATTCGGGGGCTACTGCCCACAACATCAAAAGGCAGTCATAAGTTTCCGTATACATGTACATGTATTTGTCTTCGGTCTTTTAAGTATACAATACAAATCAACTGCGTCGTTTATACATAAACAGAATACAATCACAGGCACAACCCCTCGAAAGACAAAAATAAACTAATTTGCTGTTTTTCAAAAAAAAATCTTTATCATACACACTATAAACAAACTTGATCAACTCGGTTTTATATGTTATACTACTATACTTCCTATCACTTAGATATATCAACTAAAGATCAGTTTTTAACTCGTTATAACGAGAAAATTAACTCGTTATAACGAGATAACTAAGTCGTTATAACGAGATAATTAACTCGTTATAACGAGATAACTAAGTCGTTATAACGAGATAACTAAGTCGTTATAACGAGATACTAACTCGTTATAACGAGATAATTAACTCGTTATAACGAGATAACTAAGTCGTTATAACGAGATAACTAAGTCGTTATAACGAGATACTAACTCGTTATAACGAGATAATTAACTCGTTTTAACGAGATAACTAAGTCGTTATAACGAGATAACTAAGTCGTTATAACGAGATACTAACTCGTTATAATGAGATAATTAACTCGTTATAACGAGATAACTAAGTCGTTATAACGAGATAATTAACTCGTTATAACGAGTTAAATTTTTTTTATCTTCTCAGAAATGAGCCTATCCGGCTTTCGTAGAAAATTAATGTCCCTGTAGTTTTCATTTTTTGGGGTAGATGATTTTGATTCTTATGTTCTTGCATTCAAATACACATTTTTTTTAGCTTTAGGGGCCCCATATAATAGCATTATATACTTAAGTAATGCATCAGTATGTTAACTTATTCGTTGAGTAGTCTAATTAAAGAAAGTCAAAACAGAAACATATGTACTTAAATACATGCGGCACACAGTGAACTTTTTAAAGTATAAATATTTATTGTCAGTATATGAGTACGAGGGTTGTCCGTAAAGTTCGTGGACAAGCTAAAAATTAAATAAAAGTTGCGTCATTGATATTTATTATTACCATATTTATAATCCTTTACTAAATATGAATTGAAAAATGTAAAATTTTATTCAATTTAAAATGTTGAATTACAATTTTGGCGTCATAATTAGACTTGGAATGGAGACCCGGAGCACCGCGAAATTTTGATTAAAAAATTATTTATCACTTTATAAATTTCATTTCTATTTTATAAAATTCTGCAAATATCTGAACGACTTTTACGTTATGAGATTGGCAGAAGTAATCACGTCAAATCTGCAAAATTTGAAAGTTCAAAGTTGTAAATTGGCTGAGCAATCTGAGTTAGAACATATTAAGATGGATCGAAACTGTTAAAAAAGGACTTTTTCAAAATAGGTGGAACAACGAGCAGTGATAAAATTCTGCGTAGACATCGGAAAAACACCAACAGAGACCAAACATTCTGTAAACAATCTGGAAAACATAGTAAAAGAATCCGTTCATTAGTATTTAAGTGCATATAATATTTTCGGACAGAAGGAACAGTTTACAGGATGACATGCGTGAAGGAAAACCATCACTCCGAGATTGAAGTGTTGTAAAAAATGAATTTCGTAACGTGACTTTTCGTAGTTCCGTGAATAACATCGTTTTTTCGCAGACAGAGGTTAGAGGATTGCAGGCTATGAAACAGGCATTGTTAAAAAGTATTTTACATATGAAAACTGAACATTTTTTGCACATTTTAATGATTGGTTGAAGCGACATAAGAATGTATTGAGTTAAACGGTGACTATGTTGATAAAATTTACATGTGCTCGTTCCAAGTTTTTGACGTCGGATAATGTCAAGAATTTTCGTTTTAGTGCTCCGGGTATGAGTATGTGTCTTTTTTGTATCTGATAAAAATATATCTATTTGTGCTTTGTTTATGTTGAAAACTTGCATATTAATAAAATGAAACATGAATTTAATGAAAATAATACATGTAGTTTCATATGTTTTATCATGGTTTGTCAGTAATTATCAATGTTATCCACGAACTTTACGGACAACCCTCGTAGTTCTTATAGGTCATGAAGTTTGAAGATGGATATTATGTTTCATTCTCTTAGCTTGATTCTCTCTTATTTTACAGTTCTTTGAGTTGGATCAGTATAAACAATGTATATATCTAAATGATATTATTGTTTCTTCGAATTAATTGTCAATAGCTTGAAATTGTTCGTAGTCAGAATATACTCTTACGTATCGATAATTCTTCCAAAAATATGTAGGAATTCCCATAAGCAAAAATTTTGGCCTGTTATGAGAAGATTTTTGCACTTGTATGAAGGCAATTGATGAAAAGAAATCTACATGAAAAGAAAACACTTACTGTGGCCTTCAACTTTACTTTAAGATAAATCGACGACACATCATCAGTTAATAATTGTCACGTCCATTCTTATGATATATGCCTGAGAACTTTAATTAAAAGGTATCACGGAGTTTGAAACATCTCTGATGTGGAAGCTGATCTCTTCATAAGGAGCAGAAAAGCAGCAAAATAGAGAATGGGTCACTACTGGAGGTATTCTGCGGGATATAAAGAGAAAAACTTGTAACTGAAAAAAAACACTAATGATGACCTCAGTGATGTGCAGTGACTGAAAGAACACAATGAGAATTGCCCTATATCTTCAATTTAAAAGAACAGAACAAAAATTAAGCCAGTCTAGCTTTTTTATTTTATTTTGTAAAAATTCTATCTTTGTTTTAATTGAATACAAAGATTCATAGGGCTGTGTGACGTCAGTTCTCCTTTTTAACTCACCTCAGCTGAAATCTCAAGTAAGCTTTTCTGATCACATTTTGTCCATCCGTCCGTCCGTCTCTCTGTCCATCCGTCTGTAAACATTTTACATTTTTGACTTCTCCAGAACCACTTGGTCAATTAAGCAAGTGTTCATATGAAGACCCACAACCTCATTCAATGGGAGTTAATAAATAATGAAAAATTGGTACCGGTATCATGTTTTAAAAATCTTCTTCTCAAGAACCACTGTACTAGGAAAGGTTAAACTTATGGTGAAACATCCCCAGGGAGTATAAATTCAAGTTTATTAAAATCATGACCCCCGGGCGTTGTGTGGGGGCACGAGGGATGTTTAAATTTTACATAGAAATATGTGGGTAAAATGTATTTTAAAAATCTTCCTCTTGAGACAAGAACAACAAAGTCATGATTGGTCACACATGTACTTAATATGAATTATGAAAGCATCCTCAAGTACTGTAGATTCAAGTTTGATCAAATCATGAACCCCGTGCATGGTAGCTTATAGGCCATGAAGTTTGAAGATATTACGTTTTATTCTCTTATAATTAGCTTTATTCTCTTGATTTTTTTAAGCAGCTCCTTGATTTGGATCAGTATATACAATATGTATATCTAAATTATATTATTGTTTCTGATTATCAATTAAATGTCAATAGCTTTCCTTCTCTTTGGAAATTGTTGTAGACAGAACATGCTTTTGCCTACATCGATAATTCTTCCAAAAATATGTAGGAATTCCCATGAGCACAGATTTTTTTTCCTGTTATGAGCAGATTTTTTGCACTTATATGAAGGGTATTGATAAAAAAAATCTACATGAAAAGAAAACACCGGCTGTGGCCTTCGAATCTACATATTGATATATGAACAACATGTTATAAATTAATAATAGTTATTTCCGATTTTAAATTTAAATGTATTTCTTGGAAAACGATAAATTTATGATACAGCAGTAAAAAGTCGCACCTTATGAAGCTAAGTGTAGCCAAGAGTCGCACATACAGCAACCATAGCCCATATTCGCGCTGAGAAAACTTTATATCGCAGCAGAAGTTTTAATCTTTTAATGAAACATTACAGACATAGGAAATCATAAACGATTCTAGTATTAGATACTCATACAATGTATCACTTTTAACTCAAAAATATAGTGTAAATCGTGTTTAACTTGAATAGATCCAGTGAAAGGGTGAAATCTAAGGCACTTACTGGATTGGTCCTTACATGTATTCAACCAACAAACAATTCTATTGCATAAAACCATACTGAACATGAATAATTATTTCTTATAATTAATCAAATGTTCTAACATTTCCTAACGTTTAGCATGTTTAGTTGACATAAAATGTCTCATTGTAAACCAATTGTACTTGTAGCTGGTGTCTGAAACCAAAATTTTCTCGATTCGCACATTACCATAATGAGAATGTTGTTTATCTTTGGATTCATACTGTTCAAAACTGTACGTTATTTTCTTTATAATTAGTTTCAAATAAATAAGCCTTAATATATATAGTTCTTTATTACTATTTGAAGTTCACAAGAAAGGCTCTGTCATTCTAAAATATTTACAACACAGTCTAAGTTTAGTTCATGTACTGAAATACTTTAATTTCTCCTGAATGAATTAATCCAACCCACAGTCTTCCTTCACTGTTCAATCCAGTAGAATTATCTATTCCGCAATTGTCCACACATCCAAGGAACTGTCCATCCTGATCTAGGATGTGTAGAAAGTTATCATTTACATCTGCCACAATGATCAGATTCTTGGAGTCTGTCACTATTTTTCCAGGACTAATTGGCTTCTCTCTCCTGGACTGTGTACCATCATATCGGAATCTAACTCTTTCTGTCTTGTCCATCACAATCACGATCCTAGCATTAAGATCACAGATGTCTTCATTGTTGTTCTCTGCCAGATATTTTGGATAATTTCCTTCTTCAAAGATTAGATTTCTATGTTCATCTTTATAAAGTTCCTGTTTCAGTATTTCCCCCTGCTGATAACGTAGTATTTTGATTTGTCTCTTACTATATACACTGACCATTATGTCCCCTGACCTTGTACAGCACAGTCCATACGGTGTCTAACCACATGGTGTGGTGATCAGTACCTCTGACCTTCCACTTCTGACAATGTTCACTGTATTATTGATAAAATTGCTGTATATCAGTTCTCCTTGTCTGGTCACAGATATGTCATCAGGACAGTGTTGACTTGTCGTGGGAACAGATTCCTGAAAGGACCCATGTATGTCAACACGCGTTATAACTCTGCCTCTACCACTAGCCCAAGCGTCATCTGTTCCTACACAGGCCACTCTCCATAGAGGTTTAACTCTAGTAGGAATGGTGGCAATCACTCTGGCTTTGTCTAATAACTCTGTCATAGATAAATGGGAGACTTCATCTGTCAGATTGGATAATGCTGACTGTGTTAATGTAGCCTTGTATTCTCCTAACGCTATGCTGACTTCGCTCCCTTTTCAGTGAAGGAATTTTGACATCAATATCAGCAGGTGTGTCTCTGTATTCTGTTAGTTTGGATTTGTAGTTGTTGACATCAGACACTTTGCTGGTCTTCAAGATTTCTTTGTTTTGTTCAACAGTTTGCATCATATCTGGAATAAGATTTTTAAACTTGGATTGATGGGATTTTAGAGGAGTGAGATAGTTTTCCTTTGTGGACTTAATCAATGAGCTAACTTTGTTGAAGATGTTATCTACTTCTTGGTGCCATAGTATTCTGTATTTTACTGCTTCTTTTCAAGTTCATCAAACTTTGCTGTAGATGTTAAGATTCTCCCCGCTATGTTGTCCATTTTCTTCTTGTACTTTGGAATAATGGATTCAATTTCTTGGTTTTCTTTCACAATTTCCCTTTTCTTTTCATTGAAAATCTCTTGCATTTTCACAAGCTTGTGTCCACTATGGGAGCTGAGAATGCATTTCAGACAGACATGGACATCACACTATTGGTAGTAGGACTCACATCTCTGGTTGGAGTGAACCATACACTCAGAAAACACTGGCTGTATCTTTCTGTTGGTAAAATGAACAATGTCATGTGTTTGGGACTTGAATTTGTCCACATGTTTACTGACACAGTCCACACATAAACTGACTTGACAGTTGTTACAGAACTGCTGAGTATGCTTAAGACAAAGGTCACAGGTTATGACCTCCTGAGGAAGAGGGAGTGGCCATTTTCTTGCTACGGATCGGAACTGAGAAAGCATTTTTGAAAACAGTTCTAGATAAAAGTCACATTTAGTAGATGTAAATATATAAAACAACTATTTTAAACATCGACTACTTCAACTTTTTAAACCGCTTTGTAGAACATTTGAAATGTTAGAATTGTTTCGATCTATACTGTATAGATTTACAAAAGAAACAATTTCTATAATTTTGAAAGGGATAACAATTATTAAGTTGACTTACAGATTGTTTTAGCTTTTTATAAAGATTAAATGTATAGAAAATCTGTATTGAATTACCTTTGTAGTTCCAACCTTTTAAGACGACATGTAACTGTTATGAAAGAATAAACATTTTATCTCCCCACCCTACTATTCACTTGACTGAAAACCACTTTTGCTCTAACATTTATACTTCCTGGTTACCTATCAGTTTATTGAGTATGTACTCTCATTGTAATTAGTGATTTGTGGAATGAATAGAGCTATTGAAAAATTTGAATGGCAATTATCAAACAGAGTCTCTTTGTATATACTGGGTATTCTACTACGATTATTGCCCAGATCAAAGAAATGTCGCAGACATTATTCTCCAATAAATCACGAAGGTCATGAAAAAATTATCAATCAGAAACACTTTTTGAACCTGTACAGTTGAAATGAATATTTAACTATAGAATGAAATACTTAAGCTTATTTAGACCACATCGATGTGCTGTCTTTCACAGTCTTAAAACTGTATATTGCATAAAGTAGCCGATGAATGAACACAGCTAAGCGGGACTGTTCCTCGGTCTCGAAATGTTGTTAAAAATACAAAATATCTCGGCTAATTTTATCATCATTTCTCCTCCTCGGAGGTTATCCTGCAACATTCAAGAAATCGCAGACTTAATTTCTTAATTTGATGCTATGTTTATGAATTAGAATTTCTCTCATTCTTAAAAGGAAAAGATGTTGAAATATTGAAAATCATGTCTTTGATCTGAAGTTGAGATGTCATTATTTATGGCATAATATGTCAAATATGAACGCCCTATCATATGTCATTCAGAAGTTTTCACCAAAGCTGCATATTTTTGTCCCCCGCTTTCGCGAAAGCGAGGGGACATTAAATCTCATTCGTCTGTCCGTCAGTCTGTTAGTCTGTCAGTCTGTCCGTCCGTCACAAAAACTTTAACCTTGCCCATAACTTTTGATGAAGTGGAGCTATGACATTCATATTTCACATGTGTATTCCCTGTGAGAAGACCTTTCTTTGGGTACCACCAAATATGACCTTTTGACCTTGACCTTTGAGTCCGGCTACTTTTAAACAAAAATTCCGAAATTTTACTTTGGCCATAACTTTTGCATGGTAGATACTAGGACTTTCATATTTCACATATGTATTTTTTGTGACAAGGCCTTTCATTGGATACCAACAACTTTGACCTATTGACCTTGGAGATTTCTGTACTTGTGAAAAAACATTAACCTTAGCCATTACTTTTGAACGGTAAGGGATAGGGCTTTCATACTTCACATAGGGAATCCTTGTGAGAAGACCTTTCATTGGATACAAAGAACTTCGACCCTTTGACCTTGGAGTTTAACTTACTTTTAAAAAGCAAACCTTGAACATAACTTTTAAAGGGTTAGGGCTACGGCTTTCAAGTTTCACATATCTAATCCTTTTGATAGGACCTTTCATTGAAGATCAAGAATGACCTTGACCTTTGAGTTTGACCTACTTTTAATATAAAATGTTAGGTAATGATATATATAATATGCATTTATATGGCACGCCAAATTCACAAAAATGAGTAAAGCATAGTTTCACAGTCAATAAACTAGGTTTATCGCTTGTAAACTATAGTTTACGGACTGTAAACTATAGTTAACAACGTTAATCTATATTTTACATCTGTAAACCATAGTTAACGCGATAATTTATGTTTCACAACCGTAAACTATACTTAACACCGAAAACAATCATGTGCGATTGCAAAACATAGATTATCTGATAAATACAGTTTCACGATTTGTAAACTATAGTTTACAAACCGTTAACTATAGTTAACGATCTGATAAATATAGTTTCACGATTTGTAAAACTATGATTAACAACTCTTAACTATAGTTTACGATTGTAAACTTTAGTTTACAAACGTGAATCTATGTTTATCAACAAAATCTATTGTTAACGCTTATTAAAGACAGATAAACTTAGATTATCATTCGTAAACTATAGTTAACAACCATTAAATATAGTTTTACAGATGAAAACTATACTTCACGAATCGTTAACTATAGTTTACGGTATGTAAACTATAGTTTACAGTCGATAAACCTAGTTTATCAATTGTGAAACTAGGTTTAGCTCATTTTTGTGAATTTGGCGTGCCATGCATTTAATTAAAGTTTAATCTTCGCTATGTTGCCATACGGGGTCATCAGTGTTTCACAAACACATCTTGTTCCTTATCTTGAGAAGTGATATGGTTTTCATATTTTTTGACATGTGCATTATCTGTGACAAGATATTTCCAAGCATGCTATGATTTCTGACATATTGACCTTGACCTTCACAAATGACATTTTTTTTAAAAAAAACCTACTTCAGTGATAATTTCTGAATGACATCTGAGAGGGCGTTCATATTTGAGACAATACGTCATAAAAATGACATCTCACCCACAAAGACACTGAAAGCGGGGAACCACAATTCTTTTTAAGAAATTAAGTCAATCACATACAGACACAAACTGATCTAACACCAGACATACAGTCAAACTTGTCTGATTTAACTCCTGACATACAGTCAAACTTGTCTGATCTTACACCTTTCACCGTGATATCCAATCTTTATTTTTTTTCACTTCCATTTTGCAATTTTCCTAATCACAACATTTTATATCTAAATGGAACTATAAGTGTATTTTTTGTGTATCACTACATCATGATTGAACAAATATGAAAAGAAATTTCTACAAAGAAGTGCATTTTATTCATGTTATTAAAGAAAAATATTTTGAAAATTGTATTTCTACCTTAAACGAAAAAAAAAATTCATTCATTTGTAAAACTCTATTTTTCTGTACGTTAATTGGATACAAAGACAACCGCCGTCCTATTGATACAGTAGAAGCTGCAGCCAATTCCTGTATGAATATCTTGGATTGGTTCTGGCAATACTTGGATTAAGTCTAAAGCTGTCAGTACTTGGGTAAAGTCTGAAGCTGGCAACATCTGGATAATAAGTCTTAAACTGGCAACACTTAAATTTAGTCAGATACCAGCATATAGAATGTATTACAAATACTTCGTTCAAAACATACTTGCAAATGGCCCTGTCATATAATATCCTGGAAACTAGTTCTTTCATTATTATGCAGAATAATGTGTTGCCAATAACATTTCATATAACATATACAATATTTTTTTTTTATTATATTGTTAAAATTATCTTTTTACAAACAGACTATGTTTATTCCATGTACTGAATCACTTTAATTTCTCCTGAATTAAATAATCCTACCCACAGCCTCCCCTCACTGTCCACACTCAATCCACTAGGTTTATCTAAACTACAATTATCTACACATCTCAGGAACTGTCCATCCTGATCAAGGATATGTAGACAGGCATTATAATAATCTGCCACAATGATCTGACTCATGGAGTCTGTCACTATTTCTCTAGGATCAAATGGCGTCTGTCTCCTGGCTGGTGTACCATCATATCGGAATCTAACTCTTCCTGTCTTGTCCATCACAATCACGACGTGAGCATTACATTCAGAGACACAGATGTCTCCATTGTTGTTCTCTGCCAGATACAATACACTATCTCCTTCTTTAAAGATTAGATTTCTATGTTCATCGATATAAAGAACTATATGCGGTATATTGCATATGTTTGCCCCCACAAAAGTCAAATTTTGAAAACTTCCTGATATGTGCTGAATTCAATAAATTGTACGAGAAATATAAGTTAACAGAAAATATTATAGTTCCAGAGCAGTGTATTCACAATTTCCGATTTTATGACGTCACAAACTAGTCCGATTTTATATCCTTTTTCAGAAAGAGGACAAAATGGACAAAATTTCAACAATTTAAGCTTTAAAATTTATAGAGCGCATGTGTGTTCAGGAACAATATTGACATATTTCATTGATATTATCATTCTACACATTATATCAAAATATTTATCCTGAACACACATGCGCTCGGTGACTTTTATTTAAAATATCGACGAAATATGTACATTTTTCTGCAAAATTCATAAAAAATGAAATTTACGTCATATTTGTGACGTCATTACGTACATATGACGTCATTACTTATGAAATTATTCAGTGCTTTGAAGTCAGCATATACTCTCCTGTTTAAGGACTTAATTAAATATTACTCCGTCAAAGTTTGATTTTGGGGGGCAAATGTTGGTTAATACCGCATATAGTTCTTTCCTGTCTCAGTATTTTCCCCTGATAACGCAGTATTTTGTTTTGATATTCACTAGACACATTGACCAGTATGTTCCCAGCCCTTGTACAGCACAGTCTTTCTGGTGCCCAGCCCTGTGGTGTGGTGATCAGTACCTCTGACCTTCCTCTTCTAACAATGTTCACTGTTTTACTGTCAGAATCAATGTAAATAAGTTCTCCCTGTTTGGTCATAGAAATGTCACCAGGACTGTATTGACTTGTGGTGGTAACAGATTCCTGTAGTGACCCATGTATGTCAACACATTTTATAACTTCGTCAATACCACTAGCCCAGACCTCATCTGTTCCTACACAGGCCACTTGACATAGAGGATCAACTCCAGTAGGAATGGTGGCTATCACTCTGGCTTTGTCTAATAACTCCTTCATAGACAAATAGGAGACTTTTGTCAGACTGGATAATGCTGTCTGTGTTAATGTAGCCTTGTATTCTCCTAATTCTATGTTTAGTTCTCTCCCTTGGACTGTACTTGTATTCAGTGAAGGAATTTTTACATCAATATCAGCTGGTATGTCTGTATTCCGTCAATTTAGATTTGTAGTTGTTGACATCAGACACTTTGTTAGTCTTCAAGATGTCTTTGTTTTGTTCAACAGTTTGCATCATATCTGGAATAAGATTTTTAAACTTTGATTTGTGAGATTTTAGAGAAGTGATAAAGTTTTCCTTTGTGGACTTGATCATGGAGCTAACTTTGTTGAAGATGTTATCTACTTCTTGGTGCCACAGTTTTCTGTGTTTTTCTGCTTCTTTTTCCATTTCATCAAACTTTGCTGTAGATATGGAGATTTTGCCTGCTATATTGTCCATTTTCTTCATGTACTTGGGAATAATGATGGATTCAATTTCTTTTTTTTTTCAATGTAATTTTTCTTTTCATTGAAAATATCTTGCATCTCCACAATATTGTGACTTTTATGGGAACTTAGAATGCATTTCAGACAGACATGGACATGACACTGTTTGCAGTGGGCCTCACATCTCTGGTTTGGGTGAACCTCACACTCAGGAAACACTGGCTGTACCTTTCTGTTGGTGAAATGAACAATGTTGTGTGTTTGAGACCTGAATCCGTCCACATGTTTACTGACACAGTCCACACATAAACTGACTTGACAGTTGTTACAGAACTGCTGAGTAGGCTTAGGACAAAGATCACATGTTATGACCTCCTGAGCCCAGGAAGTAGGAGTGGCCATTGTCCTGCTAAGGGTTGGAACTGAAGTAGCAATTTTAAAAAAGTTCTATATAAAAGTCAGTGTAGTAGATGTATGAAACGGCTAAATATTTTAAACATCAACTATTTCAATTTTGTAACCGCCTACGTACATTGTAGAACATTTGAAATGTTAGAGTTGTTTCTATATACTGTATAGATTTACAAAGAAACAATATCTGACTTTGAAAGGTTGACAATAATATCCGTGACTAAAGAATTGTTTTAACTTGATTTGTATAATGATAAAACTGTTTAGAAAATCTGTTACAGAATTGAATTACCTTTTTAGTTCCAATCTTTCAAGACTAACTGTTTGAAAAAAAAGAAGCAATTCATCTCTCCATGCTAATATTCACCTGACTGGGAAGTACTTTCGGTTTGATATTTATACTTCCTGGTTACCTGTCAGTTTAGTGAGCATGTGCAAACCCTTACCAAACTGATATGTTTGCTGCAGGCCTGCAGCAAGTCTGCTGCAAGCTTGCAGCAAACAAAATTGTTCGCAGGAAGAAAATTTTCTTGTTCGCAGATGATTGCCGCTAGCTGCGATCTTGCGGCAAACATTGCAGCAATTGCTGCAAGCTTGCAGCAAATTCGCAGGAACCCAACATGTTTGCAGGAACATTGCAAGAAACATAAACGCCAATTTAATGTTCGCAGCAAGTTAGCAGGAAACATTTCATTATTCGAATGTTAGCAGGAAGTTCGCAAGAACAGTAAACAAGTCAAATCAGCCAATGAATTGCAGATTGTATTGGGGTCAACACAGAAGTGGCCATTTTGAAATGTTTGTACAGAAGTTGTACACGTTTCAGTATTTTGTAAGGAATATACACCGTTTTGAATGATCAAAAGTTCCAAACTCTGGATGTACATGTGTAGGTGTTCATTGGCATCCATGATATCTAATTGGTAAGAAATGATTTTGATTTATTTTGAAATTTTAAAGAATATTTCTTAATAATTAAAAGCACGTTTGAGTTACTGGTGTAAAAGCTAGGTCAAATCTAAATCTATTTATAATGAATTTCAGTCCTCTTTTTAATATCACATATGCATACTTCTTAAATGTATTAATGGACCCAAATCAGTTAAATGTTTTCAAATTAATTAGTATACAACTGTAATCATGGTAATATTCAACATTAAAAATTATATGTAAATAAAGTTCTTAAAGTTCTGTTAATATAAAAAGCTATCATGCACTTTATTTTTTAAAAAAGTTTGAAAACTTGGTCTAGAAACATAAAAGTCAAAGGATCAAAATTTCATAAAATTGCATCATTTCAGAAACATGTGGTGGATTTTCTCTAAACTTAACAGATTTAGGTCAAGACAAAAGCTTTCTGCGAACTTGCTGCTTGTACACAGGAATGTGCCAAAACCATAAGGAAATTGTTTGCTGCAAGTTAGCAGCAAACATTGCCGAAAGCTTGCAGCAATGTTTGCCGCAGGCTTGCTGCAATGTTTGCCGCAAGCTTGCAGCAAGTTTCCTTATTTGGAAAATGTTTGCATGGTAAAATGTTTGCAGCAAGCTTGCTGCAGACTTGCCGCTAACTTGCTGCAAACACCAAGGCTTTGTATAGACTTCATGCTTTCTTTGGCTACATTGCCGCAAGCTTGCAGCAATGTCTGCTGCAAGCTTGCAGCAATGTTTGCTGCAGACCTGCAGCAAATATTTGCAGGAAGGCAATATTTTCGTTTAGGGAAGGGCTCTCTTTGTAATCAGTGATCTGTGGGATGGACAGAACTATTGCAAAATTTAAATGGCATTAATCAGACAGAGTGTTTTTTTCCTTGAATATACCGGGTATTTGAGGCTTGAATTGATAAATAATCATTTCTCTTATTCTTAAAAAAAGCTGTCGAAAAAAATCAAAATGTCATCTTACAGATCCTATTCAGAATTCATACATGCATTATATTATTCATATTACGGAGCTTCGTGGTTACAAATTTGTGCAAATTTGTGCATTTTCACCAGTATCACCAGAGGAATCTCAACAACACTTTAATCTTATATTCTTACTTCATGCTAGAGGAGAATCATATCTTTGTATTTAATAAAGGGCCATGCTTCCTTTCTTATTTAAATTGCATAATTATTATACAAAGTAAAATGAAGATAAATAAAGTTAAACCATGCTTTTTTAAACACCATCCAATAACAAAGAAGATTCCCAGAAGTAAAGCACTGAAAAGGTTCTTAACTGTCATGAAAAATCTTAAACTTCATATTTGTCTGTAAAAATAACTATGTTTATCTTTAGATATACTAGTATGTACATGATATAAGGTCTATCAAAGACCTTCTTAGTTGGAAATAACGAGCATACTAGAAGGGAAGAGAATTCTGGTCGACCAAAGAATGCCTGGAAAAAGATTGCTGAAAATTCAACAAGAGGCCCATGGGCCTTATAGGTCACCTGAGCATCATGCAACAACTTTCCAACAATTGAATTTGGTTCATGTTTTAAACCAGAGGCCATGAAATTCACCATTTTGAAAGAGGCACCATTACTTATCAAACTATACACTTACATGTAGCATGCTTACTTTTGGTTATTTAATACCAGAGGTAGATCAGAGTAATGAAGAGAAAATGCATTTCCACTTTATAACCAGTTATGCACCCCATCCCACAGGAACCACTGAATCTGGGACCACATATTTCAAAATTTTGGAATTTTTTTCAAAAATTTTATTTCATCAAACATGGTTGATTAATACTAATGAGCAGATTTCAAAGCATTTATTTACTTTTAGACTATGTAACATACTATATATATACATGTAGACTTTGAGTTTGCGATATTGCGGTACGTTTATTTGTTGTTTGTGTACTCTGATCCTTTCCCGTAAGGTACTTCCCGTCTCGCAAACAACAAATAAATGTACCGCAATATCGCAAACTCAAAGTCAGTGAACACTTAGACGTGTGCGGAAATAGAACTTTTACTGTCTTTCCATTTTATAAACTGCACAACTCTAACACAATCGAAAGACGTGATAAAGAAAGACATTTTATAAGGACTTTCAAACCTAAATTAAATAGTTTAATGTAAAAGAATTGTTTCTTTACATGTAAATTATGTTACTGAGTCACATTTATTGCTTTGTTATTGTATGCTTTGTTAATGCATTGTTCTGTGAAAGTACGGGAAAAATATGATGTCAATCAAAGACTTGTTAACGTTAAGTTATTATGACGTCACAATAGACATTACCATGAGTATTGTAAAACATCATGAAGAAGAAATGAAAATATTTACATTTGCAAATGTTTTCCTTTATATAACACTACTGAAAGCAATGTGTATCTATAACTGTATAAATACAGGTAGGGGGTCAAGAGGTCATGGATGTGCGTATAGATAATCGTTTGACGTAATTTCTCAGTGACGTCATAAAGGGTCGACTCGCGTTCAGTGGATAACATACATGCCGTTGGATTTGAAAAATAATGCATTTCACACGTTAAAAGTCACAATCAGGTAAATATAAAGTATGAATAAGTCACAAATGTAAATATAAGTAATAAGGTATCATTTTAAAACATCTATCGGGCTATAAATACGGGTTGGTATGAGATTAAATTCATCATAAAGCCCTTCGGGCTTTATGGAATTTAATCTCGTGACCAATCCGTATTTATATCCCGATAGATGTTTAAAAATGATACCTTATTTCTTAAGCGCTTATGTTTTACTCGTTCTCTGTGTTTTTATCTATTATAATAGTATATAGGTTCCTGCTTTGCAACTCTAGAACATAGGGAGATCTTTGCACTTACATTTGACACTGTGCAATGGGGGGGGGGGAGATTATGAAACATATTATTGTAGGTTGAAAGTATGTGTTCCTTCACAACTGAATGCAAGAGAGTGTCTTATAGGAATGTCAGACACCGTGGCCCAACTACACCTCAGCCCACTGGGCCCCATTGACATCTCGGCCTTACGACATCTAGGCTCCGACAGGTCAGCCAAATATTTAAGACAGGTCGGCCCATCTATAAGACACCTCAGCCCAAGCTTACATTCATTGAAAAAGATATTATATTTCAGATTTCAGATTCTGTGACTTTAAACTCATTAAAATATTTATTGAAAAAACTAAACAAAAAAAAGACTGAATTTTCTCTAATATTATAAAGAAATTTGCACAAGCATATAAACTATAATTAAGGAATGAGAAAACAAACAAATAGCCACAGCGCATTCTTTGGAGTGTAAAGTGTGTGTCATACTGGTGACTATGAGGGTTAATTATGAACAAGCTCCATCAAAAATTGTCTCCAACATTTCCTATAAAAACATTCATGAGTTTTAATGTTTTCAACTATATTGTACATGAAGAAAATTTATGTAGATAATTTTTTTTAATTCTCACATTAACCTCTCATGCCAAAAAAAAATCATGAAGGAAAGAATTGCTTCTACATGTTCTACGTAGTTTATGAAAAATACTAATATTACTTAGCATTTACATTGCACATTTCCAAATTCCACAAGAAAGAGATGCAAGAAATGATATTATACATTATAGGCCCATCCCCTTCCTAATTTGATTTTTAGAAAGAAAATTGTTTAATCGTCAGAAAGACTAATCTTATAATATTAAATGTCAGACACTAGATTAAGTTTTCCTATCACAAAATTTTGCTTGGGCCAAGATGACTTTTTAGTTTTATGTAGGTGGACATGTCAATATTTTTGGGCTGATCTTGTCAGGGCCGAGGTGTCAACCGCCTTGGGCCGAGGTGTCATTGAGCCGACATGTCGGTCTACCCCATGTAGCATTGCTACATGTATATGTTATTTTTCATTTGAAGACATCATGGCAGCTAGTGTAATGAGCAATGCTTGGGATTAAATGCCTTTTCTGAACTTAAAAAACTATATTCTCAATCAACAGAAATCTAAAAATCTTTTATAAGGAATATCTGTTTAATTATCCCACTGATCCATTGTAATAAAACCATTGACAAAGCAGCTGCATTTTGTAATGAAAAAATCCATATATGATCCCATAATAGTTAACAGACTTTAAAAAGAATTAAATACAAAAGGCTTTATAGTACCAATGATAATATTGTAATGAATGTAATATTATCTTAAAACGCCAAATATGGATGGAGCAAACAGAAATTCGGAAACATTTGTCAGTTAACTTTGTACATCCCCCATTTCAACATCCGATGAGAAATTCCGTCGCTTATAATCCTGAACACTACTCTGAAAAGTCTGCAGTACATGTTCACAGACACTGTTAAGGTCTTTAAGCCCTTTCTTCAATACTTCTGTCGCCTCCTCGCCATGTGTTTGTATTCTGAAGTTGATTTTGTTTTCTGAAGGATGAGGCACGCTGTATCCACAGAACTGGACTTCCGGGTTTTTCATGATCATGTAACGCAGGGAATTTCCTAATGTGTGGTCCTCGTTATGGAAAACAAATGTCTTACATGTTTCGTCTAATGATCCAGATGAATCTACTACTTCTAAACGTTTTTTGTTTGAATCGTTAGTTTCCATCTTTCTTTCTTTTTTTCAATCACACATGTGGGTATTTTCGTTTTGTATTTTAGTTACCCCGAACCCGATCGGATTTACGTTAAATAAACACTCCCAATATTAATAAACAATGAATATTAATAATAATTAATTTTATCACAATGTTCCAAAGTTTATAGAAGCCCCTGTATTTAATCTTTATTTGGTATTAGATATATATAATTGGTTTGATCTTTTCTGATAATATTTGTACAAACAAATCAATTAATTCAGACATCGACAGAAATCTGTAGGGATTCTTCGAACTTATTTTAACCTCTAACATTGCAAAATTCTTTGGCTTTGGTCAGAGACATATAAAACCTCTGCTTTGGTGCAGTGAAATGTAGAGATACTAAATACAAATCAAGTGCACAGCAAACAAAACCCACTAAAACATCAGGGGTAGGTTCAGGTGCAGTGTTGGAGAAAGCATCCCGGATGGTCACACCCGCTAAACTTTGCTTCTTATCATGATCTAGAAATGAGGGATATAAACAATTCATTGTATAAATACAGACATTAGAACGTAGAATGAAAAACATCAGTCAGCATTCGACTTAGATGGAATGATAATTAAATATTGATAGATTATCTCTTATAGATATAATACATATTAATATCTTATGTAATTATATTTTTTTAATCTACACAAGAAGCGACCTGTCAATCTCCATCCAGAGCTATCGATCCACTGATACCTCTGTCAACGTCTAAAAAAAATATGGAAAGCGAATAGGTACGTGATTTTTTTAAAATGTTGTTTAAAATTGCCCACAAAAAGATCTATACGCCTTAACTTTTTTTTATACATGTATATGGGCCAATTATACTAGTTGTTTGACCATTTTGATATTCATCGCAATGCGTTTAAAGAAATACGCACGCAAACTCTCGATTCCCGCCTACATTTTGCAATGATTTAATTCATTATAAATGGCAATTTGGCCATAAAATCTTAAGTTTGTTTAATACAAAGAACAGTTCAATGGTAATTGATGAATTGTCTTAATATCAACGATAAATAGGAAATTATCCATAACTCCTGCCCTTGAAAAAAGGGGAGTAGACGATATTTTCCATTGAAATAAGACTTTCAAGCATCACCATATTTTGAAATAGTCTTGGATATGATTAAATGTTTCTTATATCTTTTCTTATGTTTTAGACAAATAAATAATACAAATATGTTGATAAAATATAATGTTTTAGAAATCGCTTTGAAATTGGTGGAAAATAAGCAACTGTGTCTTCTTTTTTTTTTTTCTTTTTGTCTCTTTCATTTCATTTTATTCAGGTAAAAAATCACAGAATGTCATGATTCACATATTAAAACATTACAGTATAGCATACTACTAGAAAAAAAACACACTCATAATCTCAGCACTATGCTACTTAAAGAAGATCTAATTTAACATATAATGTAATTATTAAATAAATAGCATGACATACAGATGATAGATATTACCTAAGGATAGCCCATAAAAGCCTTTTTAAAAAGCTTATTTCCAATGGGGTCCTCAAATAACAGCCATGTTAGTAAACAAAAATAACAAAATTACATAAACAATGGAATTTAGGCAGGTACTTCTTTTATGAGTATAGCATAATGCTTTGTCAATAAACATATGCCCCCCCCCCCAGGTCACATAAAAAGCTTTGGTATGAATTTGTGAAATAACAGTTCATATTACCTGTGACAAGAAATTTTTGTGTCACGGGGGGAAAGATGTTTAAAATATATTTTCCGTTTTCCATTGATTTATATAGTGAAAAACACAAGTTTTACCCAAATTTTAGAGTAATCTCTCTTTGTTTTCCCAAATAAGTAATGTTTTATGAAAATCCATACAATTATCTATAAAAAATATTAAAAATTCACCGAATATGTTAAGTTTTAGAAATTGACTTGGAGGTAGACGGGAGAACAATGCTATCGTTCGCAGTTCTTTTCCACGTTCGTACATGTCATGTAATATCCTGCCGAAAATAACCCATTGTAAGGTATGGTGAAAAAGCGATATCTGTTTCTAAATCTCAGAAATAAATTTTCGTTTAATTATAAGTTGTTACGCAAGAATATAGAAGTTTTACATTGATAATTTATTATGCTGCAGGTAAAAGTAAGCTTTGCCAAGAATCTTGGCATTGAGATGTTGACAAATGAGTTGTAGCTAAGTGTAATACGCCCACTGCATGGTGAAAGATTGGCCACCTGTTTGAACTCTTTGACTTACACAAGAAGAAACCTGTTTTAGCCCTTTGGCTTACACGACAAGCAACCTGTTTAAGCTTTTTGACTGCACAAGAAGCAATTAATCTATTTGAACAATTGACAAAGCAACCTGTTTGAGTTCTTTGACTTATACAAAAAGCAACCTGTTTTGAGTTATTTGACTTACATAAGAAGCAACCTTTCTGAGTTCTTACATAAGAAGCAACCTTTCTGAGTTCTTTGACTTATATAAGAAGCATCCTGTTGAGTTATTTGTCTTTTACAAGAAGCAACCTGTTTGATTCATTCGACTTACACAGGAAGTAGCCTGTTTTGAGTTATTTGACTCCAACAAGAAGCAACCTTTTTGAGCTCTTCGAATCATATAAGAAGCATCCTGTTGACTGAGTTATTTTACGTTCACAAAAAGCAACATGTTTGAGTTATTCGACTTACACAAGAAACTTTTTGAACTCTTTCACTTTCATAAGAAGCAACCTACAGTTATTTGACTATCACCAGAAGCAACCTGTTTGAGCTCTTTGACTTACACAAGAAGTACTGTTAACCAACTTTTATTCGCGTGCGAGAAAATTCGCGAAGTTCCCGAGAGCCCCCTCAACGCAAATATTTCTCGCCGGTCTTTTAAGTCTATGTGCCTCATTAAAACAGATCCAAAATAGGCTTGACAACGAAAATTAATCATCGCAAAATAGTTAACGTATCCCTGGTAAATTGCGAAACAAAGTCGTCACAAATAAAACTTGATTAACTAAAGAGTAACCTGTTTGAGCTTACATGTACACTGTACACAAGAAAAATCCTGTTCGAGTTCCTTGACTTACACAAAAAGCAACCTGTTTTGAATTATTTTAACTTACACAAGAAGCAACCAGTTTGAGCTCTTTTACTTATACAAGACGCATCCTGTTGAGCTTTTTGACTTACACAAGAAGCAACCTGCTTGAGCTTTTTGACGTTAGTGTTACATATAAGAAACAATCTGGTTGAGCCATCTGTTATGGAACGCCATAGCTGCCGTATGTGGCTATTTTATATTATGCTGTGGTTATTTTATATTATGCTGTGGTTATTTTATATGAAGATGGTGCTCTTTTATATTATGCTGTGGTTATTTTATATTATGCTGTGGTTATTTTATATGAAGATGGTGCTCTTTTATATTATGCTGTGGTTATTTTATATGAAGATGGTGCTCTATTATATTATGCTGTGCTTATTTTATATGAAGATGGTGCTCTATTATGCTGTGGTTATTTTATACGAAGATGGTGCTCTTTTATATTATGCTGTGGTTTTTTAATATGGAGGTGGTGCTTTATTATATTGTGCTGTGGTTATTTCATGTGATGGTGTTTTTTTTTCAAATACATATATCATGTCAAGATATTCCTCATATTTTTGAAGATTAAATTCAATACTGAGTTTATCAGCTATTATCTCGAAATGTTGAAAGTAAAACAAATACTAGTACTAGTAATTGATGTAATTAAAATCATTCAAATACACTATGACTATCGCTAATTCCTCTTTTCTCCATCAGTTATGCACTTGTTTTCAGGTTGGTGTATTTTGTGTATTAATGTTTTCCTAGGTACATGTGTCTAAGATTAGCACGTTTCAAAAATGTCGTTTTACTGTTTATAGGTACGACATTTACCATTTTCGGGAAATCTAGAGAGATTTGTTGTCTCTGTCATTCCGGGACGCCTCAACATTCTACATATTTAAAATCGTCACTTCCATTGCTATCACTTGCAGTGCTAAATATCAAGAATTTTTTGTTTACTGCATATTTTATATGACAAGTTCAATTTGGTAGACGATTGAAGGGCGTTATTTAAGGATTATTAAATGTAGATTTCACCCGAAATTATGTCCGAAACTGGTAGGAAAAGTGTAGATATTGATTAAAATCAAGAGTGAACCGAGCCCAGCACCTAGTAAGGGCAAAATCTACATTTAAAAAATCCTTAAAAAATCCTATGTATTTGGAAAAAAAAAACACCATCACATGAAATAACCACAGCACAATATAATAAAGCACCACCTCCATATTAAAAAACCACAGCATAATATAAAAGAGCACCATCTTCGTATAAAATAACCACAGCATAATAGAGCACCATCTTCATATAAAATAAGCACAGCATAATATAATAGAGCACCATCTTCATATAAAATAACCACAGCATAATATAAAAGAGCACCATCTTCATATAAAACAACCACAGCATAATAGAGCACCATCTTCATATAGAATAACCACAGCATAAATTAAATATAAAATAACCACAGCGTAATATAAAAGAGCACCATCTTCGTATAAAATAACCACAGCATAATAGAGCACCATCTTCATATAAAATAAGCACAGCATAATATAATAGAGCACCACCTCCATATTAAAAAACCACAGCATAATATAAAAGAGCACCATCTTCATATAAAATAACCACAGCATAATATAAAATAAGCACAGCATAATATAATAGACCACCACCTTCATATAAAATAACCACAGCATAATATAAAAGAGCACCATCTTCATATAAAATAACCACAGCATAATATAAAAGAGCACCATCTTCATATAAAATAACCACAGCATAATATAAAATAAGCACAGCATAATATAAAATAGCCACATAAGGCAGCTATGGCGTTCCATAATCTGTGAAAGCTTGAAAGTGGTCATTCTCCTCAAACAAAGCCGTAAAATAATTGCTCAGACAATCACATAATAGTGATCTGTAGTCAATCCTATGAATACATCTTTTATGCATTCAATGACAGATACTAGTAGATAATAGATGAATTTCACGATTTATAGATTGTCAACTTCAGATTGAATGTAATTAAACGAAAGTAATAACTCTATAACAATTTAAGGTTGTTTATTGTTGTTAGGCATTTTTTTTTTACATATTTAATACAGGAACCGAAAACAACCGTAGAAGTATACATATAACTTTAAAATAAAGCTCACTTTAAATAAGAAAAATTATTTTCTCCCTCAATTAGAGTGAAAGGTTGTAAAATATAAAGGACTTTATGTTTATAAACACCGAGGCTAAGTTGAAAACTAGGTTGAACAATAACTTTTGTAAGAAGGCAAATGTAGAATTAAGTGCCTTTGCATAAATAAGCAGATTTAAGTACATGTACTTAAGTTATCAGACAATTTAAATCAAACTCTGCCGCAGAATTGAATTATTTGACAGAGACAAATTAAGGGAAATAAACAATTTTTTTCCCCAAATTAATACAGTGTACATTCCAGCCTAGAAACGTTTTGCTATAAGAATCACACTGAATGTATATTCTGACTTATATGGCACGCCAAATTCACAAAAATGAGATAAACATAGTTTCACATTCGATAAACTAGGTTTATCGGTTGTAAACTATAGTTTACGGACTGTAAACTATAGTTAACAACGTTAATCTATATTTTACATCCGTAAACCATAGTTAACGCGATAATCTATGTTTCACAACCGTAAACTATACCGAACACTGAAAACAATCATCTGCGATTGCAAAACATAGATTATCTGATAAATACAGTTTCACGATTTGTAAACTATAGTTTACAAACCGTTAACTATAGTTAACGATCTGATAAATATAGTTTCACGATTTGTGAAACTATGATTAACAACTCTTAAAGCCGCTTGGTCCGATTCTAATCGCTAAAAAAAGATATTCGTTTTTCTTCTTGAAAAATTATTGTTCATAAATTATTTCAACTTTTGTCAAATTATATCCCCAAAGTCTTTTTCTTTTTAAAGATATCAAAATTCAAAACTTACAAAAATAATTTTTGTTGGGTCACACAAAAAATAATCCTTTGTTTACATTGCGTGAAATCACCTTCGAAAAATTAAATTTATCGCTTACATGTATAACTCATGAAGAACAAACCCGAGCATTTTTTCCATGTAACAATGTGTACACGGGCAATATTCTAGCCCTCGTTACCCTTTTTAAAAAATCTTTAAAAATATCTGACTTTCCTTTATTCTGAAAATATGCATATTAATATAACAATTACTTTGGATTATATTCAGTTAATTTCTTAATTTGTAAAAGATATATCATGATTTAGGATTTTACTAATGGAAAAAAATACTCGGGTTTGAATTCTCTTCATAATTAGATATAACCGATAAAAGTATTTTGAAAAGGTGACTTCAAAACAGATCTTAACTTCCCGTCAGGAACTGCTGTTTGTCAACAAGGTTTTTGGTCTATGTTTTCCATGTAAGGATTGTTGTAATAAACTATTAAATCAATCTTATAATTAATTTTTATATATTATCTATGTAATGACATACTTTTATTGTTTAAGATAATATGTGCCTGTTTCGGATGAAGCGGCTTTAACTATAGTTTACGATTGTAAACTATAGTTTACAAACGTGAATCTATGTTTATCAACAAAATCTATTGTTAACGCTTATTACAGACAGATAAACTTTGATTATCATTTGTAAACTATAGTTAACAACCGTTAAATATAGTTTTACAGATGAAAACTATACTTAACGAATCGTTAACTATACTTAACGAATCGTTCTTTATAGTTTACGATTTGTAAACTATAGTTTACAGTCGATAAACCTAGTTTATCAATTGTGAAACTAGGTTTATCTCATTTTTGTGAATTTGGCGTGCCATAGACTTATGATAACCCTCATTCTCTCCTTTTTAGACCTGCATTACTTTGAAGGCATGCTTTCAGCAGTCCGGCAAACTGCCAAATATCTGAAAACCTTCACGTTTCCAGAATGATATTCCCCAATCCAAAGATTTTCATTTCCGTCAATGTCAAGATCAGATGGTATATTCATCATAGACCGTCCAAAACAACGGAGAAATGCCTCGTCTTCGTCCAAAATATGAACACAACTGTTCATGGCGTCTGTAACTAAATTTGTCCAAAACTGTCAGTGACTACAGATGTTGGTTTAAAGAAAAACGTTTGGGATATTTGATTCCCGCTATAAATAAATCTCAGAGTCCAAGACTTATTCACAACTACCAGACCTTTGGTACCGCCATTAACTACACAAATATTTTCGTTTCTGTTCTCCACTATGGCCTGGGGTATGAAGAACAACTGTTGGTCATCAAACTGTATCTTCTGTTTCGGTCTCGTTTTCACAAGGCAGACAACCCGAGCGTTCTTCTTATCTGAAGTAATCATAATGACTAAAATGTGACCAAGCCTGTTAACAAGAAAGTGAGGTGGGTTTCCAGTTTTTCCAAACGGTCACCTTTTTCCTTTTTCCCTTGTTCCACATTACGATGCTGTTTTCTCCCAAGTCACAGAAAAGTATGTTGCCTTGTCCACCCACGTGGATATCGCTTGGTGAATACCCGTCAATCACGTGTAAAGTTTCCAGCTTTTCGCCTTTGATATTGAATTTCGTCATAGTTCCGCGAACTTTACCTACCACCCAAATTACAAGCAACCTGTTTGAGCTCTTTGGCTTACATTACAAGCAACCTGTTTTAGCTCTTTGGCTAACATTACAAGCAACTTGTTTGAGCTCTTTGGTTTTCATTACAAGCAACCTGTTTAAGCTCTTTGGCTTACATTACAAGCAACCTGTTTCAGCTCTTTAGCTTAGATTACAAGCAACCTATTTGAGCTCTTTGGCTAACATTACAAGCAACCTGTTTGAGCTCTTTGGCCTACATTACATGCAACCTGTTTCAGCTCTTTGGCTTACATTACAAGCACCTGTTTCAGCTCTTTGGCCTACATTACATGCAACCTGTTTCAGCTCTTTGGCTTACATTACAAGCACCTGTTTAAGCTCTTTGGCTTACATTACATGCAATCTGTTTCAGCTCTTTGGCTTACATTACAAGCACCTGTTTAAGCTCTTTGGCTTACATTACATGCAATCTGTTTCAGCTCTTTGGCTTACATTACATGCAATCTGTTTAAGCTCTTTGGCTTACATTACATGCGATCTGTTTCAGCTCTTTGTTTTACATTACATGCGATCTGTTTCAGCTCTTTGGCTTACACGACAAGAAACCCGTTTGAGCTATTTGACTTGCACAAGAAGCAATTAACCTTTTTTTATATTTATTTTTTTGTAGAAGCAATTAACCTAATTGAACAATTAACTTTAACTTTCACAGTGCGCTGAAAAGTTGAATAAGTTACCAAGGTTACCATGGTCTCCAGTACTTAAGAATGAATGTAGGTAGACTATGCAAGAATTTTAATACAATCTTTTCCAAAAGTTGCTAGAATGTATTTCTCACCTTTGTATGCTTCAGTTCAATGTGTTTACAAGTTTGAGCTAAAAATAAAAGTGGCGTGACCTTGACATACACGAAAACAACGAAACGGTAAATACAACCTTTGTTTTTCTGGCAATTAAATTGTGCAGTCCTTTCTTTCTTTACAGTGCAGTTTAGTGGTTATATCTTCGTTATTTTCTCACAATTTTCATATATCTTTCTCTGTATGATACAGATATCTTAAAAGAAGCACATGATTTTGACTCATTATGTAACTTTAAGAGACAATCATTTTCCCATTCGCTAAAGAGAAAGGTTGTATAAAATGATCAAGGACTTTATACGTATACGCAGCGAGGCTAAGTTGAAGCTATGTTGAACAATAATTATTGTGAGAGGGCAAAAGTAGAATAAAGTGTTTTTGAATAAAAGACAGACTGAAGTACTTCTGTTATCAGACAATTGAAAATAAAACTCTACTGTAGAATTAGATTATTTGACAGAGACAAATTAAGGGAATTAAACATTTTGTCTTTTCCAAATACATATATACAGGTATATACATTCAAGCTTAGGTCCATTCTGCTATAAGAATCAAAGCGAATGTATTCTTATGATAAAATTCATAACTCATTCTCTCGTTTTTGAAATATGAATTATTTCGGAGGAATACTTTCAGCAGTCCGACAATCAGCCAAATATCTGAAAACCTTCACGTTTCCAGAATGATATTCCCCAATCCAAAGATTTTCATTTTTGTCAATGTCAAGATCAGATGGTATATTCATCATAGATTGTCCAAGACAACGAAGAAATGCCCCGTCTTCGTCCAAAATATGAACACAACTGTTCATGGCGTCTGTAACTAAAATTTGTCCAAAACTGTCAGTGACTACAGATGTTGGTTTAAAGAAAAACGTTTGGGATATTTGATTCCCGCTATAAATAAATCTCAGAGTCCCAGACTTATTCACAACTACCAGACCTTTGGCACCGCCGTTGACTACACAAATATCTTCGTTTCTGTTCTCCACTATGGCCTGGGGTATGAAGAACAACAGCTCTCCTTGGTCATCGAATTGTATCTTCTGTTTCGGCCTCGTTTTCACGAGGCGGACAACCCGAGCGTTCTTCTTATCTGAAGTAATCATGCTGACTAAAATGTGACCAAGCCTGTTGACAAAGAGTGAGGTGGGTTTCCAGTTTTTCCAAACGGTCACCACTTCCCTTTTACCCTTGTTCCACATTACGACGCTGTTTTCTCCCATGTCACAGAAAAGTATGTTGCCTTGGCCATCCACGTGAATATCGCTTGGCGAATACCCGTCAATCAGGTGTAAAGTGTCCAGTTTTTCGCCTTTGATGCTGAATTTCGTCATAGTTCCGCAGACTTTACCTACCACCCAAATTTCATCATTACCAGCACAGGCGATTGTCTGAATTTCTTCATATCCAGAATCAAATGTGCTCAATAACATAAGCTCGCTTAAAAATCTTTTCTCGATTGTTCTGTCCCTGTTTTGTAAGGTAGAGATTTTATAACCATGTAATGTTGATAGTCGATTCCCGAATTCAAATTCGCCGAGGAGAGCCTCGATTGGGTAAGGACTTTGACTCGGTGAGTATTTCGGAGGGGATATTTCAACCATGGAAGGGATTTCTCGGAATTGGTTTTCAGTAAATATACATGATAAAACATCTGAAACATTTCTTCCGGACAAAGCAGCCTTGTAACCGGAAATGGTATCTTTTGCTTCTTGGTTCCTTTTTGAAAACCTTTCCAGTTGCGATCGCAGCTCTCCCAAGTCACCCTCCTTCGAATTCTTTAACAAAGTTTTCTTTTCTTCAAATTTCTTATTTATTTCAAGGTGAAGTTTTTCAACTTCCCTCATTAATGAAGAAGTAACAGTTTCGTAATCTTGTGATAACTGTGTCATTTTGGAATTCAATGAATTCTCCATCTTATCACACTCAGGAATAACAAACGTTTCAAGCGCCATTGTTTCTTGAGAAAGAAACTCTCTTCTTGACAAATATTCGTCCATAATATCAATAATTTCATGTTGTTTATGTTCTGAAGAAACAACGCATTTGCTACAAGTAGGAATGCCACAGTTCTTACAATAGATATCACATTTTTGGTGCTGATGGCGATTGCAATCTGGGAGTATGACGTCACTTTCCCTGTATTTGAACCCCACTACGTCATGTTTCTTTGACATTAGAGAGGACACGTGTTTGCCAACACATTCACTGCAGAGTTTAATATGGCAGGAATTACAATGCATTAAAACAGGTTCGTCCTCACACAAGTCACACGTTAAAACCGCCTGGGCCATTTTGATGAAGTTCAACGCACCGTACCCGAACCGGCAAAAGAAAATAATCCTTAAGCCTACAGTCTGCAAGGAGATGCACTTATTTCTTGTTTTGTTTATTTGTTTGTTTCAATGATGCTACACAGCAATAAGGCTATTTCCGTAAAATTTCTTCATGATCTCTGCAGAGAAAAAGATATCAACATTGAATTTTCACATCCTAGTCACATACACACAGCAGAGCTGACAATTTTGCACATATCTGGAAAAAAATCAGACCTGCGTAATGTATTGTATCTTATCATATGAGTTAAAAATAAGCATTTAAACAAAGCTATGGTATGAATGAAATTATTCACCCGACGTTTTGTTTTGTTGACCCTCCAATTGCCTTGCTATGCCTGACTATTATCTTTCTGGTCTCGGTTGAGTGAAGTAGATGTGATGCTACACAGACACACAGCATTCCTTTGCTCTGACATGGATTGATAAACGAAGTAAAACTATTTTTATATCCACAAACCAAGGTCAACATCTTACTTTAAAATACTCTCAAGAATTGAATGACTACAGGAGAGGTGCAGGGGGAAACAGGATATTGTGTTTTAATTGTTTATAACGTCGTATATACATATTTTTCAATATACTTGTAGTATTATAACATGAAACGGTCACCCATCGAAGGCAACTTGCGCGTATATAAATCAAGTAAGACTCTACCGCATGACCAGGGGGTAGTTTAAGGGCAGATGATACAAAGAAAACCTTTTTTCTTAAAAAAAAAAAAAAAAAAGAAACTAAGGCCTTGTTTATACAATTAAAATGAAAAAGTATAACTAAACAGTAAATTTTAATTAATTGGCCATTAAAAGTTTTACAACAATGCTAAACAAGATGTGTTTGTGAAACACTATGCGCCCGATGGCAACAAAAATCGAAAAAGCTATTTCTAGCATAGGTAACAGTCAAGGTCACAAGGTCATTGACCTTGGTGTCATTTGAAAGACCTTGATTAGTGGAGTATGTACACCAAATATGAAGTCTCTATCTTTTATGGTTCAAAAGTTATGGTGAAAGGTACGAAAAAGGTATTTTTAGCATATAGGTCACAGTCAAGGTCACCAGGTCATTGACCTTGGTGTCATTTGAAAGAACTTTATTAGTGTAGTATGCATACTAAATATGAAGTCTCTATCTTTCATGATTCAAAAGTTATGGCGAAGGTTAAAGTTTGCAGACAGAAAAGCTATTTTTAGCATATAGGTCACATTCAAGGTCACAAGGTCATTAATATTGGTGTCATTTGAAAGCACCCAATTAGTGAAGTATGCGTACCAAATATGAAGTTTCTACCTTTCATGGTTCAAAAGTTATGGCGAAGGTTAAACTTTGGGGACAAACAAACAAACAAACAAACAGAGAGACAGACAGACAGACAGACAGACAGGACAAAAACAATATACGCCTCGGATCTATCGATCCGGGCGCATAAAAATATGTACACTGTATATGTAGTAGATTTATAAGTGTGGTTTCAGATATAAGAAGATTGAACATGCATCGTAAAAGTTCAAAAATTCTTAATATTTTAGGAATGCCATATATGCATCATTTACAACAAAAAATCGTTCCAAATATAAATAAAAATCCATTCATTCGATCATTTTTTGGGGGGGTATCATTTGTCCTTAAGTTCGCTATAGATATCGAATTACATAACTTATTTTCCCTGATTACTAATTCGTTCTCTCGATTTGTAATTCGAGATCTCGAAATAAACAATCTGATTCCACTGATTATCAAATGGGTCTCACGATTTAGACAATCTGTTTGTTTTGTTTATGCTTTTTTTTATTTCAATTACATATGCATATGATATACATGTATAACGGCTTGGAAAATCCATTCCTTTGTATCAATTAATGCATTCTAAATATTTATACCTCACGCTTGAAAAGTGGATGGGTACATAGTGATCTGGATGTCCGTCCATCTTGTCGTCCGTCCACTTGTTACACTTTGGGGTACCTATCTCTTATCCGCAACTCCTCTTATACTTTCACTGAATTTTATTACACAAAGTGCCATTGTGACCTCGTATTTTACCTTTTGATCAAACACATATTTCGGGTTTCCCAGAGCAAAACGTTTTATGAATCTTGCCATTGTATAGGAGACGGGGGTATCATAAATTATAGTGAACCCTGTGCTCACACATCGTCTCAAGCCACGGTCCGGAGTCCGCAGAGCTCTCTCCAGAATGGGAGAGGATCGTACATTTTGGCCGTGGTTTGTGACGATGGTGCTCACAGTACCTATAGTTTTGTTTTACACTAATTAGTTATTTCAAAAACAATTTTCTTTTAAACACTACCTTGTAGTATATGAGTAAATTAAAGGGCGAAGAAGGATGGGGTGTTTACGAATACTTAGTACTCACTTCTTTAAGCAATGAACAAGCTTCAGCTTAGGTTGACATACGTGCTTTTAAATGCAAAAGCAAATTTTCTATTTTGTGGTCATATTTGCAGAAGTACAGTGATCGCTTTGAGCAGTATTTTCTATAAACAAATTTGTGGAGATGTAGAACTGTAAGAGACAATAAGATGGGGATCGATTGAGATTGAGGCCATTGAGTTATGATTTTCGCTAATAAACAATCGTCATCACATCATCATCATCATCATCATCATATTGTCATCGTCATCACACATTATCATCATATCATCAGCTCATCAACATTACATCATCAATCTGTTATCATTCTATCGTCATCTCATCAACAATCAATTTTTCATATTATTAATTTTTTTTTCATATTTTTGAAGTACATATCATTTTATTAAGGATTTTATTCTTTTTCTCTCTCATTTAATTATCACGTTTTATTAATGGCACATACATTCTAATTTATATTTATATTAATTTTATTATTCTCATCTTCATTTTGAACATTGATTCATGTAAATAAACTCATTCATCATCTTCAGATTTGTAGGTTTTGTTTCTTAATTTCTAAAACAAGGTAAATTATTTACAAAGAAGTTGCTTAATTAAGATGGTGGATACAATTTCCTTGTCAACAAATACATTTATCATTAGGTCAAATACTGACTGACATTTTTCGTACTAATTGTTATGCCATAAATATACGCACTGAATTGGCGACTGTTTTTTTTTTGGATTATGACAAGGAGCACACGGCGGGTGTGACCGGTCAGCAGGGGATGCTCACTATTTCATGGCATCTGATCCCACATCTGATGTTTTAGAGGTCCGTGTTTGCTCTGCTCCAGTTTCGTATTCTTTAATGGATTTTTGAGCTTGAATACTGTTCGTTTTCTCCATATTTTTCATTTCCATGATAAAAATTTGGCCTTCAGAGACAAAAAGCTAAGATGGTCATCTTAATTTGAACGAAAGTTAAATGTAAGGTCATTTTTTAAATAAATTGTTTGGTTGCCCTCTCCTGATGACCGACTGACTAAAAAGAGAGTTTGTATGATTCGCGATTAAGGTTTACGTTTACACTATTTTAGAATCCTCATATCTCTTTCACAGATTCGTAGTCAACAGATACTAGTAATTATATTCTCCCTCACTTTGTTCTGATGAATATAAAACAATTATATTCTAAGCATGAAATACATGTAATAAGATAAAAACTTTTGCATTACATAATAGTTACGATTCATGTAAATGACTGTTTCATTTATGTTCTAAATTCACCAGTTCAAACGAACATAAATTATTTATAAATAAAAACTCAAAACACCAATATATAGGATGAGCTCGCATGCGCGAGTGCAACAGCTTTTTAATTTTACAATCGTTATAACATTAAATAAATCTTCGTCACATACAAGTAATCATCCCGTTCTACAAAAGAGAAACGATAAGTTAATGAACACATTCATGAAAAGAAAAACCATACAAAATAATATACTTGGGGAGGGGTGGGGTGGGGGGTCTGTTACACTTAAGGCAGCGAAACTTCGAATGACTTAAAAAACCCTTAATACAACCCAATACGACGTATACATGCCTAGCATGATTTTAACCTACAGAACCGCGAATCTTAAACCAATCGATCTTCGATACAGCCACGCCCCCAAATTCCGTAAACAAACCAACGTGTTTACCGTAACTTTTATAAATATATTAATCAATTGCAAAACAATCAGAAACATAAACGCATAAAATACCAAATACCTAATGTTCATTTATACCTTTTTAAATATACGTGTACAACCGTGGGTTATAGCGATATACTCGATAATCGAACATGAATGAGCGAGGATATATATAGTACATGATCACGTGATGAAATTTGAATGCAACAAAATGGATTGCGAGTTCTAGCTTTAAGACTTCTTAAGGTATTCAATGTGTAACGACGATATTTTGTACCTAATAAACGGATGGTCTGATATTTTGAATCATGGTAGCATTTTGAAGATATTATCGAATAAAAATGCTCCACCAAAGGAATTTACAAAATTTTGATCATTGCCCACTTAATTTCATCCTGCATTTTACATTGAAGTCTATGGGCAGCACATGTTTTATAAGATATTGTAAAAAGTAATTTGAATTTCAAACAAATCTCTTGGTGAAAATATGCATAAACCCCGTTTTCATTAATTTATGAAATAAAATGAATTATTTACCACAGAAATTATGAGAATTCAAAAATTTTCTTCTTTTCATCAAGGGCAGATAACTCTTCAACAACTTTTAATGTGCAAAATGACCGTCTCCTTACATGTTATCAGTCATGTGAATTTGGTTCATTTCACTTTTATCGTTATGTAGCAATATGCTTTTAATTAGTTTAAAATTATTTAAAATCGTTCAAAATCCCTTCGTTATACATTGAATACCGCACCGTCAGACGGGTATATGATTTCGTTACACCCGATTGCACACTCGAAACTCGTGTCCGACTTGTAGTACTCCTGTCGTGGTCTTAGATTTTTTGCGTTTATTTCTTGTTTTTATGTGCATTTTCTGTTTAAGAAATAATGTTGCAGAATAACCTCCGAGTTCGGAAAATGTTGTTTGAAAGATAAGAGCCGAGGCGTTAGCCAAGGCTTTTATATATCAAACAACATTTCGAGACCGAGGAGGTTATTCTGCATCATTCACGACAACAAGACTTTATTTCTATTCTACTACAGCTGTAAAATACAACTGATCGTTTCTCTACTGAGAAAGGAATTAGGTCACCATGCTGCGGTAACGCTGTTCCATTTAGCACCAGAGTGAAAATTTGTTTGTTTACCTGTGAATAGAATGCAGACGATGTGTGCTTTCGCTGCATTAAAATTAGCCTTTTATTAATTATAAATCTGTTTGTAGCTTAATATATAGATTAATCTTTTGAATATACGAAACAAAATCAGTTTCCTATTTTACCACTTTATCACTAAAATCACGGAGTTTAAATATGGCGTAGGGAGGTTTGTGAAACAGCCCCGCTTGGCTTTAGAAACCTGCATTCATCATCTACTTTCTGCAATATCAATGTTTAAATTGCAAAAGACGACACATCGATGTGGTCTAAATACAAATGTATGTATTTCATTCTTAAGTGAAATGTACATTTCAACTGCACAGGTTTGATACGTGTTTCTGATAATTTTTTGATGACGTTCGTGATTTATTGGAAAATAATGTCCGCAGCTTTCTTTGATCTCGGCAATAATCGTAGTAGAATTGTAAATAACGTATATTGACCTGTATTTTTCATGATACATTTGTCCTGTTTTGGAAAAAATACGTAAAATTTGATAATTTCATCGACAGTGACTAGCACGCAGTGTAAGGTGCACGTCTACACTCGTAGGATCTCTACAGTAAAATACATTGAACTAAGTAGCGATCTGCTCCTTATATACAGGTCGTAGGGAGGGCGTTGAAGAACGGGAAAT
This sequence comes from Saccostrea cuccullata, assembly GCF_032062105.1. Lineage (NCBI taxonomy): Eukaryota > Metazoa > Mollusca > Bivalvia > Ostreida > Ostreidae > Saccostrea > Saccostrea cuccullata. Next base: position 52,193 of record NW_026932565.1, read on the forward strand.
ATGGCGGACTATGCCTATTTACGAGTAGTGTTCAGCTTTAAGCAGGTCGCCAAGCACCAGAGTCACTATATACACTACCTCCACTTTCACTAAAGTGGTCACACATTCAAGGTTAAACAGGCTCGCCTTTTGACGTCACACACACGGCAGTTTCTGAAAGGAGACAACCTCATCACTCGAAAGGCTACCTAACAAAGCATGCAGTTCCTTTATACCGGGATATACTGTCCGATACAGTATATATATAATTCCTTCAGTTAACAGAATATCATTTTTTATAAAGAAAAGATTTCCAATCTCTTCCAATAAATTATTACAGTGTGTGTTCAGGAACAACAAATGCTTATCTGTCATTATGCCATATAACTGTCATATCCATGATTATACAATGCATTATATATGCATTAACAAACTTGGATCATTACTTCATGCTACTCACATTTTAGTAAAGCACATTAAGATAAGGAGATGTTCCTCGATTATCTGTTTTTTGCATTCCTATGTAACTTAACAAAATATTAATGGCATAATATGATAATATCTTTTGATTACTAAATCATTTTCAAAATGTCTGAAAATTATGATGATGTATAAACCAAAAATTGTGATATCGGCAATTCAAGAGATTTCTAATGTAGGATTTTTCTTTGAATAATTCAAATAAGTTTTCAACAATTTTTCTTGAATAATGACCGAGTACTCGATCGAACATGCATACGAGTAACGGTTACCAAAATCATGATAGATTTGACAACAATATAAAAACCTTGATTATATTTTATCAGAATTAATCTTTATTAATTCATTCTGTACTAATTTTTATAAAATCTAAATCATTATTGAGCTGTTGTGCGTCTATGATTCGCTGTTAAAAAGCTTCAATTACACGAATAAGAACAAAATAATTTAAATACACCAGAAAAAGTGTTATACGTAAAGATAAAAAAAATAGGGAAAGGTACATGTACATGTACTTCAAAAAATATGTTTGAACAAATTGTCAAAGAAAACATGTATATCTAACGTATTTAGCTTCAAAAATTCCTTAGTTCCCTTTTAATTGATACATTTTAAACATTAAAATATTACAAGTAAGTTTATTTGTCCTGACCATTTCCATTGTTTTCACACGGCTGGAGGTATTTAATAATTTTGACTATTCCGGTGTGAAATTCACCGACCCACAAATTCTCCTCATCGTCGACGCTTATGGCTGAAGGAATGTTCAAAATGGACCCTGCGATAGATCGAATGAACTG